>NW_027521164.1:0-117937 GCF_052094955.1 Ictidomys tridecemlineatus | reverse complement strand
GAGAGCACAGTTTGGAGACTAGGGTGCAGAAGGACAATTGCAAAGAAAAGTGTTTGGAGACTGGGATGCAGAAGAAATGTTGCAGGGTGCAGAGTTTGAAGACTGAGGTGCAGAGGGTCGTTGCAGAGGGAAGAGATGGAGACTGGGGTGCAGCAGGCCTGTTACAGAGAGCAGAAGTTGGAGACTGGGGTGCAGAAGGATCATAGCAGTGAGCAGAGTTTGGAGACTGAGGTGCAGAAGATCCTTGCAGAGAGCAGAGGTTTGAGACTGTGGTGCAGAACGATCTTTACAGAGAACAGAGGATTAAGACTGGGGTGCAGAAGGACAGTTACAGAGAGCACAGATGGAGACTGGGGTTCAGAAGAAATGTTGCAGAGAGCAGAACGTGGAAACTGCAGTGAAGAAGGACTTTTGCAGTGAGCAGAGGTTAGAAACTGGGCTGCAGAAAAACTGATACAGAAAGCAGACGTTGGAGACTGGGATGCAGAAGTACCCTTACAGAGAACAAAGGTTTGAGACTGCGGTACCGAAAGACTTTAACTGAGAGCAGATGTTGGAGACCTTGGGGCAGAAGAACTGATGCAGAGAACAGAGGTTGGAGACTGGGGTGCAGAAGGACAGTTGAAAAGAGCAGAGTTTGGAGACTGAGGTGCAGAAGGATTGTTAGAAAGCAGAGCTAGGATACTGCGGTGCAGAAGGAATGTTGCAGAGAGTAGAAGGTGGAGACTGAGTGCAGAAGGACTTTTGCAGAGAGCAGAGGTTGGAAACTGGGTGCAGAAAGACTGTTACAGAGAGCAGAGTTTGGAGACTGGGGTGCAAAATAACTGATATGGAAAAAAGTGTTTTGAACCTGGGGTGCAGAAGGACTTTTGCAGAGAGCAGAGGTTGGAAATTGGGTGCAGAAAGACTGTTACAGAGAGCAGAGTTTGGAGACTGGGGTGCAAAATAACTGATATGGAAAAAAGTGTTTTGAACCTGGGGTGCAGAAGGACTGTTGCAGAGAACAGAAGTTAAATTCTGGGTTTCAGTAGGACCGTTGCAGAGAGCAGAGGTTGGAGACTGAGGTGCAGAAGGACTGTTATAGAGAGCAAAGTTTGGAAACCGGGGTGAAGAAGGATCTTACAGAGTGCAGAGGTCGGAGACTGGGGTGCAGAAGGACTGTTGCAGAGCAGAGTTTGCAGACTGAGGTGCAGAAGGATCATTGCAGAGAGAAGATGTTGGAGACTGGGGTGCATTAGGCCTGTTAAAGAGAGCAGAGTTTGAAGACTGGGGTGCAGAAGACCTGGTAGAGAGAAGATGTTGAAGACTTGTGTGCAGATGGATTGTTACAGATAGCACAGTTGGAGACTGGGGTGCAGAAGGATCGTTGCAGAGATCAGAGGTTTCAGACTGAGGCTTAGAAGAACTGTTACAGAGCAGAGGTTGGAGTCTGAGTTGAAGAAGACTGTTTCAGAGAGCAGATATTGGATTCTGGGGTGCTGAAGGATCGTTGCAGAGAGCACAGGTTGGAGACTGGGGTGCATAAAGCCTGTTACAGAGAGCAGAGGTTGAAGACTGGGGTGCAGAAGGCCTGTTACAGAGAGCAGAGGTTGGAGACTGGGGTTCAAAAGGATTGTTACAGAGAGCAGAGGTTGAATACTGGGGTGCAGAAGGACAATTGAAAAGAGCAAAGGTTGGAGACGGAGGTGCAGAAGGACTTTTACAGAGAGCAGAGTTTGGATACTGGGGTTCAGAAGGACTGTTACAGAGAGCAGAGTTTGGAGACTGAGGTGCAAAAGGATCGTTGCAGAGAGAAAAGTTTGGAGACGGGGGTGCAGTAAACCTGTTAGAGACAGCAGAGTTTGGAGACTGGGGTGCAGAAGGATTGGTACAGATAGCACAATTTGGAGACTGGGGTGCAGAATTATCGTTGCAGAGAGCAGAGATTTTAGACTGAGGCTTAGAAGGACTGTTACAGAGACGAGAGGTTGAAATCTTAGGTGCAGAACGATTGTTACAGAAAGCAGAGGTTGGCAATTGGCATGCAGAAGGACCGTTATAGAGAGAAGAGGTTGGAGACTGGGGTTCAGAAAACCTGTTACAGAGAGAATAGTTTGGAGACTGGGGTGCAGAAGACCTTGTACAGAGAGCAGACGTTGGAAACTGAGATGCAGAAAGATTGTTACAGAGAGCAGAGGTTCGAGACTGTGGTGCAGAAGGACTATTACAGAGAGCGAAGTTTGGAGACTGAGGTGCAGAAGGATTGTTATAGAGATCAGAGGTTGGAGACTGGGGTGCAGAAGGAGTGTAACAGAGAGCAGAGTTTTGAGATTGGGGTGCAGAAATACTGTTACCGAGAGCAGATGTTGGAGACTGGGGTGCAGAAGGACTGTTGCAGAGAGCAGAGTTTGGAGACTTAGGTGCAGAAGGACTCTTACAAAGAGCAGCGGTTGGAAAGTGGGGTGCAGAAGGACCATTGCAGAGAGCAGAAGTTGAAACCTGGGGAGAATAAGGATCGTTGCAGAGAGCAGATGTTGGACATTGGGGTGCAGAAGGACTGTTACAGAAGGCAGAGTTTTAAGAATGGGTTGCAGAAGGATCTTACAGAGAGCAGATTTTGGAGACTGAGGTGCAGAAGGACTTTTACAGAGAGTAGAGGTTGGAGACTTAGGAGGAGAAGGACTGTTGTAGAGAGCAGAGGTTGGAGACTGAGGTCCAGAATGATTGTCACAGAGATCAGAGGGTGGAGACTGAGAAGCAGAAGGAGTGTTACAGAGAGAAGAGTTTGGAGACTGGGGTTCAGAAAAACTGTTACCGAGTGCAGAGGTTGGAGACTGGGGTGCAAAAGGACTGTTGCACAGAGCAGAGTTTGAGACTTAGGAGGAGAAGGACTATTGTAGAGAGCAGAGGATGAAGACTGAGGTCCAGAAGGATTGTTACAGAGATCAGAGGGTGGAGACTGGGGTGCAAAAGGAGTGTAACAGAGAGCAGAGTTTTGAGATTGGGGTGCAGAAAAACTGTTACCGAGAGCAGAGGTTGGAGACTGGGGTGCAGAAAGACTGTTGCAGAGAGCAGAGTTTGGAGACTTAGGTGCAGAAGGACTGTTACAAAGTGCAGCGGTCTGAAACTGGGGTGCAGAAGGACCATTGCAGAGAGCAGAAGTTAGAACCTGGGGAGAATAAAGATTGTTGCAGAGAGCAGATGTTGGAAACTGGGGTGCAGAAGGACTGTTACAGAGAGCAGAGTTTTAAGAATGGTTTGCAGGAGGATCTTACAGAGAGCAGATTTTGGAGACTGAGGTGCAGAAGGACTTTTACAGAGAGTAGAGTTTGGAGACTTAGGAGCAGAAAGACTGTTGTAGAGAGCAGAGGTTGGAGACTGAGGTCCAGAATGATTTTTACAGAGATCAGGGGGTGGAGACTGGGGTGCAGAAGGAGTGTTACTGAGATCAGAGTTTGGAGATTGGGGTGCAGAAAAACTGTTACCAAGAGCAGAGGTTGGAGATTGGGGTGCAGAAGGATCGTTGCAGAGAGAAAAGGTTGAAGACTGGGGTGCAGAAGGCCTGTTACAGAGAGGAGAATTTGGAGACTGTGGTGCAGAAGACCTGTTACAGAGAGTAGAGTTTGGAGACTGGGGTGCAGAAGGATTGTTACAGATAGCACAGTTTGGAGACTGGGGTGCAGAAGGATCATTGCAGAGAGCAGAGGTTTCAGACTGAGGCTTAGAAAGACTTATACAGAGAGCAGAGTTTGGAATCTGAGGTTCAGAAGGACTGTTACAGAAAGCAGAGGTTGGCAATTTGCGTGTAGGAGGACCGTTATAGAGAGAATAGGTTGGAGACTGCGGTACAGAAGGACTGTTAAAGAGAGCAAAGTTTGGAGACTGGGGTGCAGAATGACTGTTGCGGAGAGCAGATGTTGGACACTAGGGTGGAGAAGGACTGTTACAAAGAGCAGACGTTGGAGACTGAGGTGCAGAAGGATTGTTACAGAGAGCAGAGGTGGAGACTAGGGGGCAGAAGGACCATTAGAGAGAGCAAAGTTTGGAGACTGAGGTGCAGAAGAACTTTCAAAGAGAGCGGAGTTTTGATATTGGGGTGCAGAAGCACTGCTACAGAGAGCAGAGTTTGGAGACTGGGATGAAAAAGGATCTTCCAGAGAGCAGAGTCTAGAGACTGGTGTGCAGAAGGACTGTTGCAGAGAGCAGAGTTTGGAGAATGAGGTGAAGAAAGATCGTTTCAGAGAGTAGAGGTTGGAGACTTGGGTGCAGAAAGACCGTTACAGATTGCAGATGTTGGATACTGAGGTGCAGAAAAACTTCTACAGAGAGGAGAGGTTGGAGACTGGTGTGTCAAAGTATTCTTACAGAGAGCAGAGTTTGGAGACTGTGGTGCAGAAGGCCTGTTACAGAGAGCAGAGTTTGGAGATTAGGTGCAGAAGGATCCTTACAGAGAAAAGAGGTTGGAGACTGATGTTCAGAAGGATTGTTACAGATAGCAGATTTTGGACACTGATGTGCATAAGGACTGTTGCAGAGAGCAGAGCTTGAAACATAGGGTGCAAAAGGACTGTTGCAGAGAGAAGAATTTGAAGACTGAGGTGTAGAAGGATCTTTACAGAGAGCAGAGGTTGGAGACTGGGGTCATAAAGACAGTTACGGAGACCACAGCTTGGAGACTGGGGTGCAGAAGGATCGCTGCAGAGAGCAGAGGTTGGGGACTCTGGTACAGAAGGATCGTTACAGAGAGCAGAGGTTTTAGACTGGGTTGCAGAATGACAGTTACAGAGAGCACAGTTTGGAGACCACAGCTTGGAGACTGGGGTGCAGAAGGATCGCTGCAGAGAGCAGAGGTTAGAGACTGCAGTATAGAAGGACTGTTACAAAGAGCACAGGTTTGAGAATGGGGTGCAGAAAGACTGTTGCAGAGAACAGAGTTTGTAGACTGCGGTGCAGAAGAATCTTACAGAGAGTAGAGGTTGTAGACTGGGTTGCAGGAGGACTGTTGCAGAGAGAAGAGGTTGGATACTGGGGTGCTGAAGGACTGTTACAGAGAGCAGAGTTTGGAGACTGTGGTGCAGAAGGATCTTACAGAGCATAGAGGTTGGAGAACTGGGTGCAGAAGGACTGTTGCGTAGAGCAGTAGTTGGAGACTGGGGTGCACAAAGACTGTTACAGAGAGCAGAGCTTGGAGACTATGGTGTAGAAGGATCATACAGAGAGCATTTTGCAGACAGAGGTGCATAAGGAGTGTTACAAGAGCAGAGGTTTAAGGCTGGGATGCAGAAGGATTGTCGCAGAGAGCAGCGTTTTCAGACTGAGGTGCATAAGGACTATTGCAGAGAGCAGATGTTCGATCCTGGTTTGCAGAAGGACTGTTACAGAGAGCAGAGTATGGAGACTGGGGTGCAGAAGGCCTTTTACAGAGAGCAGAGGTCTGAGAGTGGGGTGCAGAAGGACTGTTACAGATAGAACAGTTCGGAGACTGGGGTAAAGGAGGATCGTTGCAGAGAGCAGAGGTTTCAGACTGAGGTGTAGAAAGACTGTTACAGAGAGCATAAGTTGTAGTCTGAGGGGCAGAAGAACTATTACAGAAAGAAAAGTTTGGCAATTGGGGTGCAGAAGAACCATTACAGAGAGAAGAGGTTGGAGACTGCGGTACAGAAGGACTGTTACAGAGAGCAGAGTTTGGAGACTGGGGTGCAGAAAGACCATTGCAGAGAGAAGATGTTGGAGACTTGGTTGCAGAAGGCCTGTTAAAGAGAGCAGAGTTATAAGTCTGGGGTGCCGAAGGCCTTTTACAGAGAGCAGAGTTTGGAGACTCGGGTGCAGAAGGACTGTTACAGAGAGCAGAGTTTGGAGAATGTGTTGCAGAAGGATCTTACAGAGAGAAGAGTTTGAAGACTGAGGTGAAGAAGGACTTTTACAGAGAGTAGAGTTTGGAGACTGAGAAGCAGAAAAAACGTTGTAGAGAGCAGAGGTTGTAGACTGCTGTCCAGACGAATTGTTACAGTGATCAGAGGGTGGAAACTGGAGTGCAGAAGGTGTGTTACAGAGAGCAGAGTTTGGAGATTGGTGTGCAGAAGTACTGTTACAGTAAGCAGAGTTTGGAGACTGGGGTGCAGAAGGACTAATACACAAATTAGAGGTTTGAGACTGGGGTGTAGAAGGACTTTTACAGAGAGCAGAGTTTGGAGACTGCTGTACAGAAGGACTGTTACAGGGAGCATAAGTTGTAGTCTGAGGGGCAGAAGGACTATTACAGAAAGAAGAGGTTGGCAATTTGGGTGCAGAAGAACCGTTTCAGAGAGAAGAGGTTGGAGACTGCGGTACAGAAGGACTGTTACAGAGAGCAGAGTTTGGAGACTGGGGTGCAGAAGGACCATTGCAGAGAGGAGATGTTTGAGACTGGGGTGCAGAAGAACTGTTACAGAGAGCAGAGGTTGGAGACTGAGGTGCAGAAGGATAGTTACAGAGAGCAGAGTTTGGAGACTGAGGTGCAGAAAGACTTTTACAGAGAGCAGAGGTTGGATACTGGGGTGCAGAAGGAATCTTACAGAGAGCAGAGGATGGAGACCTGGGTGCATAAAAATTGTTACAGATAGCAGAGTTTGGATATTCTGGTTCAGAAGAACTGTTAAAGAGAGCAGAGTTTTAAGACTGGGGTTCAGAAGGTTTGTTACAGAGTGCAGAGTTTTGATTTGGGTGTAGCGTGACTGTTAAAGAGAGTAGAGCTTGGAGACTGGGGTGCAGAAGAACTGTTACAGAGAGCAGAGGTTGGAGACTGCGGTGCAAAAGGATTGTTACAGAGAGCATTGGTTGAAGACTGAGGTGCAGAAGGATTGTTACAGAAAGCAGAGGTTGGATACTGAGGTGCAGAAAGACTGTTGCAGAGAGCAGAGGTTGGATACTGAGTGTCAGAAAGTTTGTTAGAGAGAGCAGAGGTTAGAGACTGAGGTGCAGAAGGACTGTTACAGAGAGCAGAGTTTGAAGACTGGGGTGCAGAAGTATCATTGCAGAGAGCAAAAGTTGGAAACTGAGGTGGAGAATGGTCTTACAGAGAGAAGAGGTTAAAGACTGGGGTGCAGAAGGACAGTTACAGAGAGCACAGGTTGGAGACTGGGGTCCAGAAGAAATGTTGCAGAGAGCATATATTTGAGACTGTGGTGCAGAAGGACTTTTTAAGAGGGCAGAGGTTGAAGGATGAGGTGCAGACAGACTGTTACAGAGAGCAGAGTTTGGAGACTGTGTTGCAGAACGACTGATACACAACGCAGATTTTGGAGACTGGGGTGCGGAACGACCGTTACAGACAGCACAGATTGGAGACTGCGGTATAGAAGGACTGTTACAGAGAGCAGAGGTTGGAGACTGGGGTGCATAAGGACTGTTGCAGAGAACAGAGGTTGGAGATTGGGGTGCAGAAAAACTGTTGCAGAGAGCAGATTTTTGAGACTGAGGTGCAGAAGTTTTGTTACAGAGAGCAGAGGTTGGATACTGGGGTGCAGAAGGACTGTTACAGAGAGCAGAGTTTGGACTTTGGGGTGCACAAGGATCTTACAAAGAGCAGAGGTTGGAGACTGAGGGCAGAAGGACTGTTGCAGAGAGCAGAGGTTGGAGACTGAGGTGCAGAAGGATCGTTTGAGAGAGAAGAAGTTGGAGACTGGGGTTAAAAAGGCCTGTTACAGAGAGCAGAGGTTGGAGACTGGGGTGCTGAAGGCCTCTTACATAGACCAGAGGTTGAAGGCTGGGGTGCAGAAGGACTGTTACAAATAGCACAGTTTATAGACTGAGGTGTAGAATGATATTATAGAGAGCAGAGTTTGGAGACTGAGGTGCAGAAGGAATGTTACAGTGAGCAGAGTTCTGAGACTGGGTTGCAGAATGATTGTTGAAGAGAGCAGAGTTTTCAGACTTAGGTGCAGAAGGACTGTTGCAGAGAGCAGATATTCGAGAATGGGGTGCAGAAGGACTCTTTCAGAGAGAAGAACTTGGAGATTGGGGTGCAGAAAGATTCTTGCAGGGAGCAGAGGTTGGAGACTGGGGTGCATAAGGCCTGTTACAGATATGACAGTTTGGAGACTGGTGTGCAGAAGGATATCATAGAAAGCAGAGTTTTCAGACTGAGGTGCAGAAGGAGTGTTGCAGAGAGCAGATGTTCGTGACTGGGGTGCAGAAGCAGTGTTTCAGAGAGCAGAACTTGGAGACTTGGTTGGAGAAGGATTGTTGCAGGGAGCAGAGGTTGGAGACTGGGGTGCAGAAGGACTGGTATAGAGAGCAGAGGTTTTAGACTGGGGTGAAGAAGGCCTTGTACAGAGAGCAGATCTTTGACACTGTGGTGCAGAATGTTTGCTGATAGCTGGTGAGCCTCCTTCTGGACACATTCTTTTCCCCAAAGTCCATCAGGCCCTCTCTCCTAACGCTGCTCTCTTTTGGCTTTATTAGCACCTGTGACTTCCACAGTAACTCTAAGCCATGACTCCCAGGCCTATCTCCTGGGAACCTGTCCCGCTGCCTCCTGGAATCTCCTCGGGAGACCCCGCAGGTACCCAGACTAGGCCCAACCTCCTTTCCTCCTTTCCTCTCCCCAGACATGCTCCTTCTCATTTTTTTTATGTTTTAATGAGTGATCCCACTGCCACTCAGCTACCCCACAGACCAGGTCGCCTCTTGTGTCCTCGTCACCAGGACTTTAGAGTGCTCCACCCAGGGCTCCTCTTCAGAGCTTTTCCCCAAGCTCCAAATGTCACATCTTCAGTTACCAGATATTTCCTTTTAATCTTGTTTTGGCACCCGATTACTCTCCCAGACTACTTGAAGGAATTCTAACCAAAGCACACGGACTGTAGGTACTATTATGGCTTAGAAATAAGGTATCCCCCCACAAAAAGCTCAGGGTCAGCCACAGTAGCAGTGTTCAGAGGTTAAATGATTAGACTGTGAGACTTGTGACCTAACCTGTGGATCCATCCATTTTGTGGGTTAATTATCTGAAAGGCCCACTGTACTGAGAGGAGTGTGGGCAGGTGGAGTGTGGCCGGAAACATGCCCTGGGGAATTACATCTTGTCCCCTGGGAACTGTCTCTTTCGGTCCCCTCCCCCGCCCCAACCTTCTGGCTGCCATGAGCTAGGAATGCTTCCCCCCTTGTTCCCTTCCACCTCGGCGTCCCACCTCATCTAAGGCCGGCAGCAATGGGTCAGCTGGCCCCAGACCAAACCTCCAAGCCAGGAGGCCAGAGTGCATCTCCCCCTTTGGGTTGTTCTGGTCATGCCTGTGGTAACTGTGGCAACCGTCGACTTACCCAGGGAGTAGGTGTTATGAGTGGATTGGACCCACAACGATTTCCTAAATCCACAGATTCTGTCATTTTCAGAGCTCAAGACATTTCCTTCTGGATGGCCTGTTTCCACCCTGCCCTCACCTAGAATGCGGTCTACTAGTGATTATTGAGATTCTCCAGCCATCCTGGTCCTGCCCATTTGCACACCACAGCTAGCTCCTAGGAAGCCAGACCCATGGACCTCCTGCTGCCCACTGAGGAGAGAAGAGAGATTTTCTGAGGACCCTGTTAGAAGTCCACTCTTATTTGTTTTTCAGACCACACTCAAAGCGCATGTTTCAGGCAGTCCTTCACAATGCGTCTTTGAGAAATCAGACTCACAATGATTTTTGTGATTCTCTCCCAGGCTCCAA
This sequence comes from Ictidomys tridecemlineatus, assembly GCF_052094955.1. Classification (NCBI taxonomy): domain Eukaryota; kingdom Metazoa; phylum Chordata; class Mammalia; order Rodentia; family Sciuridae; genus Ictidomys; species Ictidomys tridecemlineatus. The sequence continues at coordinate 108,266 of NW_027521164.1, read as the reverse complement.
TAACCACCGCTCTACTCCCTACTTCTCTGAGATCAACTTTTTAGCTTCCACTAAGAAGTGAAAAACTTCTATTTCTCTTTATGTGTCTGGCTTATTTCACTTAATATAATGTCTCCCATGAGCTAGTTTTAAATAGAAACTGCACAACAAATTCTTTTATATCAGATTTAAATTTTATTCTTAAGAGATAATTCGAAATGGTCACATATATTCATGTAGGAAAATGTTCATTAAAATATTTATATGACTGGAGATTATCTTAATTTTTAGCCAAAGGGGAGAGATTAAGTTTATTTAAGAGAGATGTAAGCTTATTGATCATCTCAATAGATGCAGTAAAAGCATTTAACAACATATAGCACCCCTACCTGTCAAAACAGTAGAAACACTAGTGACAGAAGGAAAAGCATTGTAAAAGCTATCTATGCTAAACCCAAGGCAGCATCATTCTAAGTGGAGAAAGGTTGAAAGCATTCACTCTAAAAACTGGAAGAAGACAGGGTGCCCCCTATTTCACCACTTCTATTCAACTTCATTCTTGAAATTACCAGAGCCATTGGACAAAAGAAAAAAATTAAAGATATACAAATAGGTCAAGAAGAATTCAAATCTCACTATTTGCTGATAGGATCATGTCATCTTCTTAATTTTTTATTAGAGCATAATAGTTATACATAGAAGTTGGGTTGATTTGGAAAAGATCCTATGTGCATGGAATCTGATTTAGTCCATTCAGTCCCCACCCCCCCATCTCCCTCCCATTCCTGCCCCCATTCTCCTTTCTCTACTGATCTTTCTTTGGGTCATTTATCTGTTAATTTCTGACTGGTGCTTTCTACATATACATACAGGTGCAGTCCCCTGTGGTAGACTTCCATGTGCACATAACATGATCTGCGTAAGACCTTTCACATTTCCTCCCTTCCCAAACCTCTCCACCCTCTCATTCTACTTCTACTCCACTGATCTTCCCTGTATACTTAAGATAGCCAGTCCAACCCCACTTCATCAACTTCTTTCCTCTATTTTGCTCTGGCCCTGATAATTTCAGCATTGTAGAGGAATAGTTAACTTCTGCCTTTCTGAACACTGAGATCAAGATTGATGTAAAATGAGAAAAACTCTACATTGCAAAACACTGAAGGCAACACCGACTGCTTCTGCAGATGATGACTCCGCTTTGTAAATTTTTTTCTTAACATTTGCAACGAAAATGAACTTCTCCAAAAATCCTATGTTTACATAAAAGGACAACAGGAGACAGAGATTACTGAGACAGTGAAAAATGACTTCACACTATGATGAGGTCGAATGGCTTTGTGTTGGCTTCTAGCAATTCTCTGGTTACTCCCACCCACCATCACCCCTGCAAATGTGTGCAGCTCCATGGGTCTGATTTCCTGAGACCAGTCCCAAACGTTATCAGTCTCCAGGCTGCTTTTCATTTGATATTATTTGCCATGTTGCTGCAGATTAACAAGCCTGTTTGGGGTGCTCTCAGTCCATTTTCATCATGGTCTCTTTTACTCTGTTTTGTAGCTATGACAACATTGGAAATGAGCAATCAATCATTTGTCACTGAATCCATCTTCTTGAAATTTTCCACGCACTTCAACCTACAGGGCTGGTTCTTCCTGCTCTTTCTGGTAATTTACCTGACCACCCTCCTGGGGAACATGCTCATAATAGTGACCACCAGGGCCAGTCCTGCTCTCCACACTCCAATGTATTTTTTCCTCAGCAATTTGAGCTTCTTGGACGTCTGCTACACATCCGCCACCCTCCCAGTACTGCTGGTGAACATTTTCTGGGAGAAGAAGGCCATTTCTTATGAGGGCTGCCTTTCCCAGATCTTCTTCTTGGTGACAAGTGCTGGCACAGAAGGCTTCTTACTGGCTGTGTGGCCCGTATGACTGCTGTGTGGCCACCTGACGTCCTCCTCAGTACCCAGTCATCATGAGTGTGAAGGTCTGTGTTGGCCTGGTGACTGGATCCTGGCTGTGTGGGCTGGTGAATATGGTCACACACATGGTGGTGGCCATCACACTCACTCTGTGTGGGCCCAACCAGATCACCCACTTTCTCTGTGACACCCCATTGCTCCTTAAGCTCTCCTGCTCAGACACCTCTGTTAACGAGTCTGCGCTCCACGTTGTCAGTGACACGATGGGCCTGAGTCCCTGCCTCTTCACTGCAGGCTTCAATGCACTCATCATGGCGGCCATCCTGGGGATTCCCTCTGCCCAGGGCAGGAGGAAGGCCTTCACCACCTGTGCATCCTCCCTCACTGTTGTGGTGGTCTTCTATGGAACAGCCAACTTCCACTATGACAGGCCCAGAGAAGGCTGGACACGGACACCCTGGTCTCTGTGCTCTTTTGTGTGGTGACCCCCATGTTGAAGCCAATCATTCACAGCTTGAGAAGCAACGAGGTCCAGAGTGCTCTGAGGAAGCTGGCTGAGAGACAGACTGTATAGTGTAATTAGAACTAGATGGTGGTTTCATTCTAGGAAATGTCTTAGTTGTAGAAATATGAGAACTCTTCAGTAGCAATTAAAAGAGCGCTCTCTCTGTACACAGTGTCTCATGACCACTGTGGTGCCCCTCCAACCAGGGGAAGCACACTGTGCTAAGTATGTGACACATTGTGACCTCATCTGGGTTCTCTAATCCACAGGTATTTCAGAAAATTTATATTACTTTTCTCTCCAAAAAAAGCCTATACCCAAAGCAGTCAATCTCCTTTTTCTCCAATATTGCAGCTCTAGCCAACACTAGTGAATGTGAAGTGCTATGTGCAATGTGATTTGACTTGCATTTTCCTAATGGATCTTGATTCTAAGTTTTAAATAAACACCATTTCTGTGTTTATCTTTCACATGTGGAAAGACCCATGTATACACTCGAGTTTCTGTGGATATTTTTAATGAAGTAATACCATATACACCTTGTGGATCTGACTCCTTTCACTTAGGATGTTTGCAATTTTCAGTTATATTGTAGGTTGTATAAGTATTTTAGTTTATTCCTCCTTATTGTGACTGATTTCCATCTTATGAAAATGCCACTTTTTTTGTTAATTTCTCACTGCATAGTAATTTTTACTTGGTGTCTGTGTGGGTGTCGTAATGCAGAATGAACCCGGAGCCTCCTGCACACTAAAAAATATTCTACCACTAAGCCAAAGCTCAACCCTTTTAAAAATTTTGTTTTGAGACAGGGTCTTGCAAATTTGCACAGGTTGTCCCTGAATTTGTGATCCTCCTGCCTCAGCTTCTTGAGTAGCTAGATTACAGACCTGCCTGGTCATTTTCACTTTTTGACTAATATGAATGAGATTCGTGTATATAATATGAACATTATATATAATATGAACATTATATGAACATTAATGTACAAATCATTGGTGGACAACTTTTTTATTTATCTTGAGTTTGTAAGTAGGAGTGGAAGAGGTGGATCGTTAACTCCATACTTAACTTTCTGAAGAAGTTCCAGATCATTTTCAGACCAGTGGAACCAGCTAACCTTATTATTAAGAGTGGTCAATAAAGCTTCTGATTTCTTCACTCCCTTAACAACACATCATTTTCATTCCTTTTATTGTGACGACCCTGAAATGTGTGAAGTGCTTCATCAAATGTGCTTTAGCTTTGCCTTTCCCTGATAGCTAATAATTCTAAGATCTTTTAGGAGTACTGTTAATGTGTCTCTCCTAAGCATGAGGAAAACCCCATTGTATTATGAGAAATTTTAACTTTTAGAGACTTACCTCTTTATCTAATACTTTTATTTTTATTTTTGTGCAGTAAAATACTACAAGACTTCCAAGCTTGTTGTCTTTTCTCCATCTGTGCCCGAAAGAGCTGTTTGATGACTCTTTTTTTGCCCTAATTTTAAACTTCATAGCAAACAATTTCTTCACCAGGTCATGAGCATCAGCAGGATCATAAAATTAAGGGGCACGAAGTCATACAGGGTTTTGTAAGGGAACAGATCTTAGCAGGAGTGGATCAGCTGAAGATAGTGGGGATGCTTTTAATATTGTGGCTTTTGATATCTGTCCATCTGGCAAAGTATGAAACATGAAGAAAAAACTTCATATGCCGTGCGAAATCCATCCCAATAAGTGTAAACCCACCTTGACCCCTTCTCTCCCTAGTGGCAAGAAAAGGCAGTCTTGAGGTTTCAGCCACCCACAACTTCTTAGCAGAAATTTCACTCTGAACTTCGCTCACCCACATCCCAGAAGAGAGAGGACACTGATCTTCTCGCTGCATGCTGGGAACAGGTGATTGCCAAGACATTAATAAATCCAACAGCAAATTAACTGCTCTCCATTGTTGCAGTTGAACTCAAGCCATTGCCCTTGAGTTGTGTTTGCACACTGAGGAGTCCCAAAGCATCTACAGAGGAAAGGCTCGATGCATATTCCCAACAGGTCAGCCCCAGACCTCTATAAATGTTCATCACAGGAAAATGAATTGTGACAGAATTTTGACTCTTTCATGAGGCCAAAGATATGTGACAGGCAACTTTCAGAATAACAGGTCCGCTTTGTGGTGAATGGAGACAAACAGCCAGTTATACCAAGACCTTTCTTTGCAGCCCAGGTGCTAGTATGGAGAGCAGCAAGGGCCACACCAAAACCAGAAATCTACGCCTCTCTGTGAGAGTTGCTGGTAAGTAGTTTATTTACCATAACAATTTTCAAAAACACTATCCCAGAATCAGGATATACCTACACCTTAAAAACATATTACAGAATATTGTACATATTTTCATTACCATTTTGATGGCATTTATGTAATGACCTATCATAGCACCTTTTCTATGTGTGTCTAAGTTTACTCAATACTACTTGTATTGCCAGAGTAGAAATAACTTCAGAGGTTATCACAAAACCTGAGGGATTTATCATGATGCCTCCAGTACTGGAAGAAAACCCAAAAGATAACCAGAAACCCTGGGATGCCTAAATTCCTTAAGTGAGATGATGTGTGTGAAAAATTACTTATGGTAAAAAATAGATAATGCTAAGTGTAAATCCTATACTGTTGATGAGCAGGAGAAAAAGGAATAATTATTAGGGAGAAAGTATAGGGACACATTCCCATTATGATACAATATAGCATAACAATAGACCTACCAAAATATCTGTTTAAATAAAAATCATTATTGTAGAAGAAGTTATGTTTAGAAACGTATTCATTCACTAACTAGGGGTTTTCATCTTTATCTTACAACACATGGATGCTTGGGGAGGGGAGTTGCAAGCAATTTATTAACAGTAATAAATCCCTGAAGCTTGTGAGTAATCTACATTATACACAACCCCCCTCCTTTAGAAATATTATATTTTGGGGTCACTCATAAGTGACTTCATTCTCGGTCACCTGACTTTGAGATGACTGATTGGGAAAGAAAGATGCAGAGCTGCTCGTTCTGTGGGAAATGAGCCGATGGTCTCCATAAGGGATATGTTTAGAAGACAGGAGACACTGAGTTCCTCAGAAGCCGCTGGGCTATGCTGCCTCACTTATGCCCACAGAGGCTTTATTTTTCTCAGCAAGATATCTGCACCAGAACCACTGAACAGAAATGTCCTCTCGCCTCTGTCAAGTCTCTGTTAAATCCTTTAGGTCCCACACAGTACCGACTTTAAAGAATCTTTTAAAAACTCTGCTCCATGGATGTACTTGACAGACCTTCTTCATTCTTCAAACCTTTACTGAGTGCACATATACACAAGGTGTTGCCCTAGTGTTTAGAACACAATTGAGAGGCCAAACTAGGACCTGGAGGAACACATATTCAAGATTGAATGAGGGGCTTTGACAAGTATTAAGTGCTCCATTTCCAGAGCTGCCCAAGCAAACACTAAAGGAAAATAAGGATAATTTGTAGATTACATAGAATTGTTACCAAGTTTCCTGCACATATTGAGTTCGTCTTTCCATTAGATTGTAAGTTGGTTGAAGGATAGTGTCGGAGACCAGCTCCAACAGAGGGTCTCAGGAGACGAAAGGATGGTGAGGAGTCGGCGAAAGAAGGGGTGGAGAAACAACACAGACACCAAAGTGAAGGTGTTGATCTCAATCTTTACTTGTGAAGTTGATCATATATACTTTTCATTTTGGCAGGCTTACAGTACTTTGTTGTTACAAAACAGAAATCATTATTCAAACAAAACAAAATATTACGTAGCTACAATTAGAATAGAAGAATGTATCTTGGCTTATGCATAAGCAAGCATTTGTACTTTCAGTTCGAGTTTTGCTTTGAGCTGTTTCTGCTTAGTTAAATTTTAATAATAGTTACAAATGTCCCAAACTATTGGCCTATACCTTGACTATTTTTTCTTGACTTACTGACTGGAACCGTTGCCATGCTTACGGCAAGTAGTTGATTTGTTATCACGTGTAACCAAACAAAAGTAAGAGCACAAACCATTGTGCACAGGAACAAGAACAAGTTGCCAAGTACTAAGCACTAATTAATCTTCTTAACATTAATTTTGTTTCCCTAGATTTCAAATTAATTTCTCAAAAACTTCCTTGACAGGAATACAGGGAGTTTTTCTTTAGACATTAACAATTTACACTCCACAGCTAAATCATTGCATTTAGAACAAACAGATCTATGCTTTAGAAGTAGTTGCATTAATTGGGAAAGTCATGATTTTTTCTTTATACTTAATGGTCATATGAGAAATCAAAACTATACTTACCAAAGGAATACAAAAACAAATCAGCCCATTCCCAGAAACATACTGCGCTCCTCCAGAGGATGGACGCCTTGCGCCATCCACCTCAGTAGGGCCTTGCCATTGCCTGAGTCAGGGGAGGGGCGCAGCAGGACAGGGATCAGATCTTATCCTCTTTGGGTTTCTTAGTAGATCTGGCTTAGGACTAAATTAGACCCTGAATAGGAACAAAATTTGTTTGAATTAAAACTAACCACTACCAAGAAAAATAATTTTAAAATCCTAAATGAAAAAAAAAATTTTATTTTAAAGAATTTTATAACTAGAAGGCTCTGACATATCGTAAGAGGTAATAATTTGTCTTCCCTTTCCCCTTTATGCTAGAAGAAGCACAGGTGAAATAAGAAAAACTGAAAGAGCTGGCACAGTGGTGCACGCCTGTAACCCAGCCGCTCAGGAGGCTGAGGCAGGAGGATAGTGAGTTAAAAGATAGCCTCAGCAAAACAAGGCACCAAGAAACTCAGTGAGACCCTGTCTCTAAATAAAATATAAAATAGGGCTGGGGATGTGGCTCAGTGGTCAAGCCCCTGAGTTCAATCTCCGCTAACTGCCCCCCTATACCCCAGCCCCCAAAAAACAGAACTGAAAGAGATGTTAAATGCTGAATTGAGTTCTGAATCTCCAAGACAGGAGGGAGGCTTTTTCCTGGTGAATTTGTTAAAATTTTTAACCTACCAGTTAGGGGTAAGGGCATCTCTGCATGTTAGGTGAAAGAGCCCAGCCTCCCCTAAAGTGTGTCCTTGGACCAGCGTCACTGGGAACACTTGGAACTCACTGACTGAGGCCAACTGTTCTGCACAATTACCTCTGATCTTTCCCTCGGCTCCAAGCACACAAACCACATGGAAGGATATGAGGACAACTCTGGGCCAGGCAAGATAGCTCATAGATTTCACAGTAATAAATTCACATTGCCACAAGCACCTGAAATAATTCAGATATTTGTTCTGTTTAAATTGACCTTGTACTGTGTGTGTGTGTGTGTGTGTGTGTGTGTGTGTGTGTGTGTGTGTGTTTTAAGCAATTTACTGGGCAACATGAAAATTGGATTTAAAAATTTTAATCATTGCTTGTGCTATTGAGATCAAATAGGAATCATTGTTTCCCTGATGTGCATAAGGGTTTTCATGATCACACAATTCTTCCTCATTTTGGTCATGCCCATTTTTTTTTGTTTGAGGAAATTAATCCCTAAGGTAAGTCAGGAAAACATTTCATTTATTGCCAAAGCAAAAAAAAAAAAATTCTTCTTTAAGACTCTAGACTTATTTATTTTATTTTGTTTATATTTAGATTTTAAAATTAGTTGTGCTTAACTGAAGCACTGACTTTCTATTGAAATTTAAATACTTTAAGCTTCTTAAGACCCTGGGATTTGGAATTTTAATGAAAGCTGTGTTGGCCTATTAATCATGTGCAATGAATAATTAGAACCAAAGACAAGAATATCTGGGCATTGAAGATCATAAGACATTTTACTAATATATGGTATGATCATCAGGTAACAAAGTATCACTACAAATAAGAGTTATTACATGGTAAATTTTCTGAGTCAATTTTTTTTTGTTTCTTAAATCATAATTGTTAATACATATTAAATGTACAAATTAATGTACATTATGCAAATTAAAGGGATTCATTGATGTTTCCCTACTTGCATTCATATATTGTCCATTAATTTCAATTATTTTTTCTGTAAAATGGGGATAATAGGTTATCTTATAGGTTGTTGTGTAACCCAAATAAGTTAATGCATTTAAAAGTCTTATTGGCATTTAATAAGTGTTAGGTATTTTTATCTAATGTGTGTCTCTATTCGTTACTCAATTTGAAAAATCGTGATTGGATTCAGGTATGTAAAAATTCATCTTTTCAAAAAAATTCACTGAGTTTTGAAAGAATGGATTCTCCGAAATTCAATCTAATTTTTACAGAAAACATGCCACTTTTAAACTACATTAAACAAGGTTTTAAAAGTCAGGCATTTATGTGTTTTGAAGAAATCCAAGAAGACTCACACTCAAATTATTTTTCTATGAAATATGCCCTAGAAGATTATGATGATTATGGTTATTATTATTGCAGAGCAGAGGGTTTACTATTAAGTTGATCTAATTCCTATGCTGCATTATGTAAATTCTAAGGAGCAAGTACATATTGTGTCAAAAAGTGTCATTCATGAGTTATGATTGTTAATAATGGATTCTAATGGTGACCATGATGATGATTCAATCTAATGCCCTACATTAATAAAAAGCATAGAGGATAAGAAATATTGTTTGGGTATCATCCTTCACCCTACCCCACACCCGTGACCTACAAGAAATTAGCCAGTAGAACCAAGGAAAAACTTATATGTAGATAAAATTATATAAACATACATTGGGATATTTTTTAATGACCCATGAAATTGTCCTTCCTGAACTGACCTTTATATTTAAGACCTTTTCAATAGCAGTATGCACAACATCAGAGATTGTATTTTTAAATCCCTGAACATTTACTTTTAGTTTTTCGTTTTACACATCCACAGACCATGTATCAATTTCCCATAGTAAAATCTGCTGGAATTTCCTGCTATGTGGAATTTTATTTCTTTTTCTGAAAATATCTAGATATCTACCTATAAAAGAGATTTTCATATTGATATTTTTGATACGGGGAGTTAAAAGAAAGTACATGTCACTGATTTCTAAATGACTTGAAGTTCATCCAGGTAGTTGATAGAGAAAACAGAGAACGTAAGAAATGTCAAGTACATGTAGCTTCCAGCTCCATTTCGAAGTTGATTTATTGTAAATCAATGCTAATAAGGTAACCTCTTGTTTAGGGAAATTATTTAGAGAAAGCGATACCTACAACTGAACTAGATAGTGTGGTGTTTTTTGTCCTTTCTGGATAAACTTTTACTACAATTTTTGTGAACACCAAGTATCACAAGAATCCCTACTTTCTCTATTTCCTTCTCTACTTTCTCTATTTTTCTGGGGGATTTCATATTCACCCTTTGCTGTAACAGTTGCCTTTAAGACAATGACTTCCATATCTACACCTGCAGTTCTAGGCTGTCTGTGAAGGGCATTTCCACGTGATTATTCCACAGATAACTCACATTCAACATTACTCAAATCAAATCCACCAAAGCCTCTTCTACATCTGCTATTCCTCACGTATTCCTGTTTTCCTGAGTGATCCCACCAGTTAGCCAGCCTGCCCAAACTGATTTGTTGTCTTTACCGTGTCCGCTTCAACTAGGACTTTAAAGTTCTCCATATCCTTCTCCATGAGGGCTTCAGAGATTTTCTCCCACCTTCAACACAGCACGTCTTCAGATACAGACCACTTCATTTTGATCTTGTTTTAGCACTCAGATCACTCTTTTGAACTAAAAAGGTGTGTCTAAAACCTGGGGAACCAGGTTTCACAGTTTTTGATCCCTGCTCCTTAGACTCAGTGGGTCTATCTGCGTGTTCTAGACCTAGAAATCTGATGTTTTCCTAAAACCCAGTCTATCTCTCTCCAGATGTCCCTTTTTTCAGTCTGAACTCACCTGAAAAAGATTTATGGTCCTCTATTGTTGATACTCTGCAATCATTGATTCCCATGCTCATACCCAAGCCTGGCTTCCAGAGACACACCTGGGCTCTCTGGTGGCCCAAGGCATTGTGGGGGGTGGGACGTTTTTCGAGGTTTCTATTGCCAAGTACCTTGTTTAGAAATCAGGCCTGACACAGCTTCACAGAGCCTAGTCCCGGCCCCATAGGCTGATACCCTGCCACCTCTCCTGAAGTAGCAGGCTTTTCAGAATGACCCAGGGCTTGGCAGCATCCACTGGTAATATCCCACCAGCCCCTTGAAGCCTAGCTGGAGTCTCCATAGAAACAGGGTACATCTCTATGGAATGGGCTCCCTCCTCCAGCCCCAGTGTGATGCAGCATTCAGAGAAGCTCAATAGTGAGGGTCTTTCCTTTTAAAGCAATTAAGATAACCAAGTGTTCTGAGCTTGCTGAGCCTTAGATGGCAGATTCCTGCTATATTCTTTGAGATTTCTGCCATCAATGTTGCCTGAGATGCCAACTTGCCATCCCACTAACTTTAAGACAGTGTTCTGAGTCAAGACCAATCCCACAACCAAGAACACACAGACACACACACACACACACACACACACAAACACACACACAAACATGCACACGCCAATCCATCATGGTGAGCAAGGCTTTGTATCTGTGATTCAGACCGAATTCACCCACCAATCCCATTCACTGCTTCAACCAGATTGTGATCAGGAAACAACTGATGTCACTTGTAAAATGTGATATGTCCTGGACTCTCACTGTGGTAAAAAAGAAGTAGAGAAATTCAAAAAATGGGAGAAAATACTTAACCTCTTAGAGACCTAAAAAAATATTTAGATGTGGTTCCAACCAATCCTGAGTTAAAAATCATCTTGAAAAAATGCTTTCACTTCTATTTATCTATTTACTTTCTTACTTACTTACTTACTTACTTCCTGCAGTACTTGGGATTGAACCCAGTGGCACTCTACCATGAAGCTATATCCCCAGCCATTTCAATTATTTGGGGCGGGGGGCCTTGCAGAGTTTCAAATTTATGATCCTCCTGCCTTAGTCTCCCAAGTACCTGGGATTACAGGCAGGTACCACACTTCCCCATTAATTACTTATTTATAAAATAAGGCTATTTTTAAAAATTGAACTATAATTTATACTCAAAGAATGCACAGATCTAAAGTGTACAGGTTTATAATATTTTACATATATATGAACTACCAAAAATCAGGATATAAAACATTTCCATCACTTTAGAAAATTCCTTAATGCTTCAACTGATATCACCCCTGAGCTCCAAAAAAAAAAAAAAAAAGACCACCATTATTACTTGATCATTATAGGTGTTTTGCTAATTTTTGAAGTTTATTTAAAGGAAACATACAGTATATATTTTTTATCTGGCTTCTTTCACCCAGAAATTTTTTTTAGATTTGTCAATGTTATTAATGTTCCAGAATTTGTGTTTCTAAAGTAACTGAATTATTCCACTGCATGATAAACCGTGATTTGTCTTCTGTACTTTTGCTGAAGGCATAATATTTGTTTGAGTTATTATGAATTTTTACACAAAAATTTTTGTGAACAGTGCATTAATTTCCTTGGAAATATGCTAGGAATGGGATTGTTTTGAATAGAATAACTACATATTTAACTAAATTAAAAATTACTAAATATTTTTGAAAAGTAAGTGTATAGACTTCAAATTTCACCTTGAGTATCTATCAAAATAGCTAGAAAGTATGTTGCTTTTATCATTATAATAACCAAAAAGAGCAGATGAAAATGCAAATTAATGACTTTCCTTGACTTTATTAGGCATGAAGATTATAAGGCAAACAACTAACCAAAGTCTGGGGAGAGATAAGCAACAAAAATAATTCAGGCATTCTTTAAACTATGGGAGAATCCACTAGATACATAGGAGTTTATTATAAAAAAAAACTCAAATAAAAAATAGTTAATGGATTGCTAAAGACTAAGTATAGACTGGTTTAAGAGCATAAAGACCCAGAGGGCTATAGACATAAGATTTTTGTGTTTTTTTCTTTTTCTCAATGGATTCCACCAAATGCTCCCAGGAATATAGGGAAGTATTCTGAGAAAGTGTCTTTAATGGTATCATTTCATGGATAGATGGAGGGACAAAGAGCAGCAACAGCAGCCAAAACTCCTCCCAGACCCATTTCCTGATTTTTTGCATAGAACAAAAGCTGTAATCTTTAGGAGCAAGAGTAACAGAAACTGTTACATTAGGACACTCAACGGAAAACCTTTGCAGCTATGGAATGAACAGGCCGACATGTCTAACATTAGGAGGAATAAGAACTAGGCTAAGGCATATTGCTAGAAAGTGAGTCACTGTGAAGACCATATCCCTGTGACTGAGTTTACAGTACCTAATGCAGGGCTTCCTGGAAACATCAGAAATCCCTTCTCTGTTTCCCACTAGTCCACTAACATGCATTGACTGAAAATAACAGTAGAATACAGCTGAGAATTTTTCAAGAAATAGATTATCTCTGGAGAACAAAGAAGATAGAATACACAAAAGCAAGAAGGGAACAATATTAACAAACTGAACTCAGCCATATAGAATAAGGATAACATTACAGTCAATTGAGATCAATCCCAGAATGCAAAGCTGGTTCAATATTAAAAAATTCAATCAACCGAATTTCTATAGTAACAGACTAAATAAGAAAAAATATATATCATTTCAATAAATGCAGAGAAAATAAGAAAATTTAATATCTATTTATGATGAAATCTATAACTAAATGAAACTAGGGGCAAAGTCCAGCGGTAGAGTGCATGCTTAGTATGCATAAGGCTCTGAATTCAAAACCCAGCACACATACACCAAAAAAAAAAAACTACTAGTAACAAATAGATAGACATTTTCTAACTTGATAAAAGGCATTGAGTAAATGTAATTTGCCAGACACATAGCTTATATTATCTCAAAACTTTTTTCAGCAGTTGTGAAATAGACATCATTAATATCCTAAGCAAGGAACAAACTGAGGAATAGAGATGAGCTGACTTTTTTACAAACAACATCTAGTAAACAACAGATGGATTTCAATCCACATCTATCTGGACCAAGAGCCTACTGTTTTACTATAATATTTTTCATTTAAGATTGAAAAAGAAACAGAAATTTTAGTTCAAACCAATGATCACGGATTACCATATGTAACGTGATAGAAAATTAGTAATTGTATCAATCATTTTTTTTCAGAAAATGTAATCTTCGGTGAGGTAAATCTTATAATACAAAAAGAAGAAAAATATCTAAGTATATATCATTTGTCAAAATTTATTGTATCTTATAAAACTTAAAAAAATAAAAGTTTCTACTGAAAAAAATAGATCAATGTATTTAAAAGCAGGTGACTTATAATTTTACTTTTAAGAAATAATCAGAGATGATCACAGATACATATGTATGAAAGCTTCTATTCCAATATTTATGATAGTAAATGGAATGAAAGGTTTCTATGTTCAATAAAAAGGGAGATATTAACTTAATTTCATGTTAGGAAAATTAGATTACGAGGCAAACAACTAAATAGAGTACAACAATAATGGGAAATTTTGCTATGGATATTTTAAAGATAGATAGAGGTAGAATGGGATGAATGCAAAGAGAGCTTTGATTTTGTGACCTGTTCTATTTTTCTGAATAACTTTCTGCATTTTCTTCATTTTTTCACAATAAAAACTTATTACTTGAAATAACAGAAATACAAAAAAGAATTCATCACAGTCAAGCACAGTGTTAGGAGGGAGATACTGCAGATTCAATGAGACACAGGGGTTGATAGCTGGTTGTGCATTTTGACCAAGTCTCCATTAATTCTTACAAAAGAGTACCCATGCAAAAGTCTATGAGAAGTTATGCTGTCTCTAAAGTCACTCCTATATGTCACTTTCCAGAGTCCAGGCATCTCTGTATACAATATTATTTGCCATGTTGCTGCAGATTAACAAGCCTGTTTGGGGTTCTCTCAGTCTATTCTCGTCATGTTCTTTTTTTCTGTTTTGTAGCTATGATACCATTGGAAATGAGCAATCAATAATTTGTCACTGAATTCAACTTCTTGGGATTTTTCAACCACTTTAACCTACAGGGCTGGTTCTTTCTGCTCTTTCTGGTCATTTACCTGACCACTCTCCTGGGGAACATGCTCATAATAGTGGCCACCAGGGTCATTCCTTCTCTCAACACTCCAATGTACTTTTTCCTCAGTAATTTGATCTTCTTGGACGTCTGCTAAACATCCACCACCCTCCCAGTACTGCTGGTGAACTTCTGGGAGAAGGAGTACATTTCTTATGAGAGCTGCCTTTCCTAGATCTTCTTCTTGGTGACAAGTGCTGGCACAGAAGGCTTCTTACTGGCTGTGTGGCCAGTATGACTGCTGTGTGGCCACCTTCCATCCTCCTCAGTACCCAGTCATCATGAGTGTGAAGGTCTGTGTTGGCCAGGTGACTGGGTCCTGGCTGTGTGGGCTGGTGAATTTGGTCACACACACGGTTCTGGCCATCACACTCACTCTGTGTGGGCCCCACCAGTTCAGCCACTTTCTCTGTTACACCCCATTGCTCCTGAAGCTCTCCTGCTCAGACACCTTTGTCAACGAGTCTGCGCTCCACGTTGTCATTGCCACCATGGGCCTGAGCCCCTGCCTTTTCACTGCAGGCTCCTACGCACTCATCATGGCGGCCATCCTGGGGATTCCCTCTGCCCAGGGCATGAGGAAGGCCTTCTCTACCTGTGCGTCCCCCTCACTGTCGTGGTGGTATTCTATGGAACAGCCAACTTCCACTATGACAGGCCCAGAGAAGGCCGGACATAGAACCCTTGTCTTTGCTCTTCTGTGTGGTGAGCTCCGTGTTGAGCCCCGTCATTCACAGCCTGAGAAGCAACGAGGTCCAGAGTGCCCTGAGGAATCTGGCTGGAGGGTGTGCATCCCTTTGCACTATCACAGTCTAGAACAATCTTCAAACTGGTGTATAAAGTCATCTGAAAAAGATGCCTCCCAGGGACTTGTAGGCACCTGGTTAGAGAGTCTGTATCTGGAGCTCCAACTCCCGCTTTTAAAATCTCTGAGATTCCTTTCTCTCCTCTCTTTTCACAAACACCCTTTTCCCACTTTCAGGTTCAAGTGTGTTGGACACCTTGTGTGGGTGTTCAGCACAATCTCTGTCCATTTGTGTTCACCCCACACCAGAGAGACAGAAAGTACGAGAACCTCATTTCCCACACTTCCCTGCTTGCAGGCCTTCACTTTAGGAGGTTCTGTCAAGATCAGCCAAACACTAGGCAGAGAGGAAGAAAGGAAAGGAAGAAAGCGGGTTCTTTTGGATCCCATAGCAGCATCAGAAAACCAGCCCTGTAGAGGCAGGAACTGATCTCCTTGGTGCCAGGAGCTGTGTGTGCAGGCTCTTAGACAGCTGTTCCTGAGTGTGGGTAACAGTAGCATGGAATGAGTGTCTCTTTCCAGGGATGTTAGGGTTTCCATATATGAGGTGGTGTCACCTGCCCTATTTTCCTTTTTTTTTCCAGATCTCCCAACCATTGTATAACTTTTTTCTGTGTCAACTTCCTCTACCCTAAAACATCAATAGTCGTTCTTCATCTCTACCTGACCACGGTGGCACTGACCACAATAGTGGTTTACATCAGAGATGGTTTTAGATAACAGATCCAAGGAGGTAGGTTGGATGTCTTACCTGAGGGAATTGAATATGTTGATGATGTCACAGCCCATAGAAAAGGAGACCTGATAATTCCTGGTGTGCAATGACCCAACAGAGACTTTAAGTTATCGTGGCCTGAAATCAAATGTCTATGGAAAAATGAGCTTTGGAATTACACCATCGACCTTTAGGGTGAGAATGAACATCACAACATCACTACAGACTGCTGTTACTGACTGGAGTGGGAGAATTACAGAAAGAAAATGATAGGTTCAAGCATTATATTTCTCCTGCAAGTCAGGTTCAGATCATCAGAAATATTTTCTCTATGGAAACTGATAAAGGTTAATATCAGAATAAAACATCCAATTCTCCAAATTGCAGAATTACAAAGAAAATTATAAATCCACAATTTCTCCAGGTCTCTCTTATGTCAATTAGGACATTAATGGGGGAATGATTGAGACCCTGTTAATTAGAATGGCAAAATACCAGTGTAATTAGACAAATCTCAGAGCCTTGAACCCTGAAATCTCCATTAACTCTTTTTGCTGTCAGAAGCAGCCCCTCCTCCCCCAAGGAGACTAGCTTTCCATTAATTGAAGACACTATGGTGACTCTACCTGGGCAGTTGTCTTTTTTTTTTAGGAGAGAGTGAGAGAGGCGAGGAGAGGAGAGGAGAAGGGAGAGAGAGAGAGAGAGAGAGAGAGAGAGAGAGAGAGAGAGAGAGAGAGAGAGAGAGAAAGAGAGAGAATTTTTAATATTCATTTTCTAGTTTTTGGCGGACACAACATCTTTCTTGGTATGTAGTGCTTAGGATCGAACCCGGGCCGTACGCGTGCCAGGCAAGTTCACTACGGCTTGAGCAACATCCCCAGCCCAATTGTCTTTAAGATGCTCATCCATCATCCCACATTGTCACCAGACTCTTAATTGGGGTCTGATTCTAGAACGCCTCAGGTAAGAGTATAAAATATAGCCCAGGAAAGTATAAGGGTCACACCAAAATAAAAGGTATATATTTTACTGTATTTTGTTAATAGGAGCCTTAAGAATATATAAGAGAATTTGTTTGAGTCTTCTAGACCAAAGAAGTCAGGACATATTGCTGGATCATCTTGAATGCAGTCACAGGGACGTAATCACCAGAAATGTTAGGGCCAAAAATTTTCCTGAGCCATGGGGAGTGGCTATTAGACTCTCTTTGGTTTATGGAATGAAATCTGGACTCAGTGTTTGCTTAAGTTCAATGACCAATATGATCCTGGAATAATGGAGAGGATAGTGATCAGAAATAAATAAGGTGTTGGATGGCGTGTTATGTGACCCCTTCCCTGGCCTCACAGCTGAATCTGGAGGAGGGCCTGGAGCACCAGTCTTCGCCTAGGCCTCGTGGACATGCGTTCAGAAGGCAGCACCAGATCCTTGTGAAACCTGCAGCCGCTGTCCTCAGCAGCCTGGGAAGACATTAAAAGATGGCATCGTTGAAAAGGGCTCCCTGATTTCAGTGAGAATAAGGGGAACCTGAAGTAGAAGAGGCCATGTGGTGGAGCAGTGATCAGAACATTTGAATCTTTAGAGATTTTTGACAGTGATAATTGATCGTGGTATTTATAGATGGGAAAAAATGGGCACCCTCCTAGAATATTGCCTGTCCCATGTAATGTGAAACTCTTCTTTTCACACTTCATTGGTGCATTCTAGTGGTCCATAATGCTTGGGTTTGCTGACACATATAAGAACATGCACACAAAATAACCGTGAACATTGGCCAATATCATTCCAATATTTCCCTTTTCCTCACCTCCTTTCCTGGTGCCTTGACTCTACAGATCTTCCTTCAGCTTTTATGATGAGACTCCCATCCCAGCTTTCCTTCCTTTTCCCCCTCTAGCTTTAACAGATGAAAAACATACGGCCCTTAACTTTCTGAGTTGCTTATTTCCCTTAATGTTCTGAAGATCCATCCATCTTCCAGCATGACATAATTTCGTTCTTCTTTATGGCTGAATGAAATACCAGTGTGCATATACCAGATGTTCTTTATCCATTCTTCCACTGATGTCACCTCGGCTGGTTCATGGGCATGTATGTGTCATTATAGTATGATGACTTCGATCCGCTGTGATAAATACCAAGCAGAGGTAGAGCTGGGTCGCAGGGTGGTCTATGGCTACTCCTGAGGAGCCTCCATCCCGATTTCCATGGTGGTTGTGCTGATTTACATGCCTACCAACAGGGTGGGAGTGCTCCTTTCTCTCCAATTCTCTTTTTGTCACACTCATTTCTGATTGTATTCTTGGTGGTTGCTTTTGTCACTGAAGTGAGATTAAATCTCAGGGTAGTCTTGACTTGCAATATTTTCATGTATTTGTTGGCCACTCACATATTTTATTCTAAGACGTGTCTGTTTAGTTCATTTATTTTCTCATTTGGTAATTGGGTTATTTGATAATTGGGTTATTTAATAATTGTGGGTTTGATGTAAAGTTTATTGAGTTTTTTATTAATATTCTGAATATTCATCCTCTTTTAGAAGAGCCCCCCATAAAGATTTTCTCCCTTTCCATAGGTTCTCTATTCATATTCTAATTGTCTCCTTTGCTGTGCAGAACCTTCTTAATTTGATGCCATCCTATTAGCTAACTTTTGGTGTTATCTCCTGAGCTTTGGCATCCTATTGAGAAAGTCATTGCCTCTGCCTGTAGGTTAGAGTATTGACTTTGTTTTTTCCTAGAAACTGCATCATTTCTCCTCTAGTGCCTGGTTCTTTAATGCATTTTGAGTTGATTTTTTTGCAGGGTGAGCAATAGTTCAGGTCTCATTCTTTTGCATTTGGACAATGGTGTAGAAAAACTCTTTCAGAGAGTAGATGTTAAATACTGGGGTGCAGAAGAACTGTTGCAGAGAGCTGAAGTTGGAGACTGAGGTGCAGAAGGACTGTTACAGAAAGCAGAGTTTGGAGACTGGGGTGCAAAAGGATAATTGCAGAGACCAGAGTTTTCAGACTGAGGTGCAGAAGGACTGTTGCAGAGAGCAGATGTTGGAGACTGGGGTTCAGAAAGACTTTTGCAGAGAACAGATGTTGGAGACTGGGGTTTAGAAAAACTTTTGCAGAGAGCAGAGGTTGGAGACTGGGGTGTGAAAGGCCTGTTACAGAGAGCAGAGGTTGGATACTGGGGTGCAGAAGGCCTGTTACAGGGAGCAGAGGTTGGAGACTGTTGTGCAGAAGGACTGTTACAGAGAGCATAGTTTGGAGACTTTGTTGCAGAAGGATCTTACAGAGAGCAGAGGTAGGAGACTGAGCTTCAGAAGGACTGTTACAGAGAGAAGAGGAAGGAGACTGGGGTGCAGGGCGGTCGTTCCAGAGAACAGAGATTTCAGACTGAGGTGCAGAAGGACTGTTGCAGAGAGCCGATTTTGGAGACTGGGTTGCAGAATGACTGTTGCAGAGAGCAGAGGTTGGAGACTGGGGTGAAGAAAGATTGTTGCAGAGAGCAGAGGTTGGAGACTGGTGTGCAGAAGGACTGTTATGGAGAGCAGAGTTTGAAGACTTGGTTACAGAAGGATCTTACAGAAAGCAGAATTTGGAGACTGAGGTGAAGAAGGACTGTAACAGAGAGCAGAGTTAGGAGACTGTGGTGCAGAAGGACTGATACAGAATGCAGAGGTTTGAGACTAGGGTGCAGAAAGACCATTACAGAGTGCAGAAGTTAGAGACTGCGGTACAGAAGGACTGTTACAGAGAGTAGAGATTGGAAATTGGGGAGCAGAAGGACTGTTTCAGAGAATAGAGTTTGGAGCCTGGGTTGCAGCAGGACCGTTGAAGAAAGCAGATGTTGGAGAAAGAATGTTACAGAGAGCAGACTTTGGATACTGGGGTGCAAACCGACCTTACAGAGAACAGAGTTTGGAGACTGGGGTGCAGAAAGAGTGTTAAGGAGAGGAGATGTTGAAGACTGGGGTGCAGAAGGATCGTTGCACAGAGCAGAGGTTGGAAACTGGGGTGCAGAAAAACGGTTGCAGAGAGCAGAGGTTGGAGACTGAGGTGCAGAAAAACTGTTACAGAGAGCAGAGTTTGGAGAATGAGGTGCAGAAGAATCATTGAAGAGAGCAAAAGTTGGAGACTGAGTTACAGAAGAATCGTTGCAGAGAGCAGAGGTAGAGACTGGGCTGAAGAAGGATCGTTACAGAGAGCAGATGTGGGAGACTTGGGTGCAGAAGGACTGTTACAGAGAGAACAGGTTGGATACTAGGTTGCAGAAGGAATGTTGCAGAAAGCAGAGTTTGGAGACTGAGATACAGAAGGATTGTTACACAAAGAAGACGTTGGAGACTTGGTTGAAGAATTATGATACAGAAAGCTGAGGTGGGAGACTGGGGTGCAGAAAAACCATTACAGAGAGCAGAGGTTGGAGACTTGGGTGCAAAGGCCTGCTACAGAGAGCAGAGGTTGGAGACTGGGTTGCAGAAGGACTGTTATAGAGAGCAGAGTTTTTAGGCTGAGTTACAGAAAAACTGTTATAGGGAGCAGAGTTTTGAGGCTGGGTTGCAGAAGGATGTTACAGAGTGCAGAGGTTGGTGACTGAGGTACAGGACGACAGTTACAGAGAGCAGTGGTTGGAGACTGGGGTGCAGAAGGATCGTGCAGAGAGCAGAGGTTTAAGACTGAGGTGCAGAAGTACTGTTACAGAGAGCAGAGGTTGGAGACTGAGATGCAGAAGGATGGTTACAGAGAGCAAATTTTTATGACTGAGGTACACAAGGACTGTTAAACAAAGCAGAGGTTAGAAATTGGCGTGTAGAGGGACCGTTACAGAGAGCAGAGGTTGGAGACAGTGGTATACAAAGACTGTAACAGAGAGCAGAGTTTGGAGAATATGGTGCAGAAGGACTGTTACAAAGAGCAGAGGTTGGAGACTGGGGTGCAGCAGGACTGTTACACAGAGCAGAGGTTGAAGCCTGGGGTGTAGAAGGACTGTTGCAGAGAGCAGAGGTTGGAGAATTGTTTGCAGAAGAACTGTTGCAAAGAGCAGAATTTGGAGACGGAGGTGCAGAAGGACTGTTAAAGTGACCAGAGTTTGGAGACTGGGGTGCAGAAGGACTTTTTAAGATAGCAGAGGTTTGAAACTGAGGTGCAGAAGGACCATTAAAAAGAGCAGAGTTTGGAGACTGCAATACAGAAGGACGTTTACAGAGAGAAGAGATTGGAGACTGGAGTGGAGAAGAACTGTTTCAGAGTGCAGATGTTGTAGACTGGTGTGCAGAAAAACTGTGGCAGAGAGCAGATGTTGGAGAGGGGGGTGCAGAAGGACTGTTTAAGAGAGCAGAGGTTTGAGACTGGGGTATAGAAGGACTGTTGAAGAGAGCAGATGTTGGAGATTGGGGTGCAAAAGGACTGTTACAGAGTGCAAATATTTGAGACTTGGGTGAAAGAGAATCGTTGCAGAGAGCAGAATTTGGAGACTGCCGTGCAGAAAGATCATTGCAGAGAGCAGAGGTTAGAAACTAGGGTGCAGAAGCGTCGTTACAGAGAGTAGAGGTTTGAGACTGACTTGCAGAATGACTTTTACAGAGAGCACAGGTAGGAGACTCTGGTTCAGAAGGAATGATGCAGAGAGCAGAGGGTAATGACAGGGGTGCAGGAGGACTGTTGCAGAAACAAGAGGTTGGAGACTTAGGTGCAGAAATACTGCTAAAGAGAGCAGATGTTGGAGACTGGGGTGCAGGAGGACTTATAGAGAAAGCAGATGTTAGAGACTGGGGTCCAGAAGGACGGATAAAGAGAGCAGAGGTTGGAGACTCCGGTACAGAATGACTGCTATAGAAAGCAGAGATTAAAGACTGGGGTGCAGAACGACTGTTGCAGAGAACAGAGGTTGGAGACTATGGTACAGAAGCACCTTTGCAGAGAGCAGAGGTTGAAGACTGAGGTCCAGAATTATTGTTACAGAGAGCAGAGTTTGGAGACTTGGTTCCAGAGGAATTTTACAGGGAGCAGAGGTTGAAGACTTGTGTGCAGAAAAATCTTACTCAGAGCAGAGGTTGGAGACTAGGGTGCAGAAGGACTGTTGCAGAGAGAAGTGGTTGGAAACTTTGGTGCACAAGCATCATTACAGAGAGTAGCTGTTGGAGACTTTGGTGAAGAATGCCTCTTACAGAGAGCAGTGATTGGAGACTTGGGTGCAAAAGGCCTGTTACAGAGAGCAGAGATTGGAGACTAGGGTGCAGAAGGAGTGTTTCAGTGAGCAGAGTTTGCAGACTGGGTTTAAAAGGGTCTTACAGAAAGCAGAGGTTGGAGACTGATGTACAGAAGGACTGTTACAGAGAGCAGTGTTTGAAGACAGGGGTGCAGAAGGATTGTTGCAGAGAGCAGAGTTTTCAGACTGAGGTAGAGAAGATCTGTTTCAGAGAGCAGATGTTGCAAACTGGGTGCACATGGACTGTTGCAGCGAGCATAGGTTGGAGACAGGGTGCAGATGAATTGTTGCAGAGAGCAGAGGTTGGAGACTAGGGTCCAGAAGGACAGATACAGAGAGCAGAGTTTGTAGACTGGGGTGAAGAAAGCCTGTTAAAGAGAGGAGAGCTGTGAGAATGGGGTGCACGAGGACTGTTACAGAGAGCAGAGTTTGGAGATTGGGTTGCAGAAGGATCTTACAGAGAGCAGAGGTTGAAGACTGAGGTGCAGAAGCACTGTTACAAAGAGTAGAGTTTGGAAACTGAGTTGCAGAAAGATCGTAGCAGAGAGCAGAGCTTGGAGACTGGGGTGCAGAAGGACTGTTGCAGAGAGCAGAGGTTTTAGACTGGGGTGTACAAGGACAGTTAGGAGAGGTAGGAGATTGGGATACAGTAGGACCCTCAGAGAGAGCAGTGGTTGGAGACTGCAGTACAGAAGGACTGTTATAGAGAGCAGAGGTTGGAGACTGGGATGGAAAAGACCTGTTGCAGAGAGTAGATGATGGAGACTATGGTGCAGAAGGACTGATGCAGAGAACAGAGGTTAGAGACTGGGGTGCAGAAAGACCGTTGAAGAGAGCAGAGGTTGGAGACTGGGGTGCAGAAGAATCTTACAGTGAGCAGAGGTTGGAGTCAGACATGCAGGAGGACTGTGATAGAGAGCAGACGTTGGAGACCTGGGTGCAGAAGGATTGTTGCAGAGAGCAGAGGTTGGACACTGGGGTGCAGAAGGACTGTTGCAGAGAAAAGAGCTTGGAGACTGTGGTGCAGAAGGACTGTTATTGAGAGCAGAGTTTGGAGACTGGGTTCAGATTGATCTTACTGAGAGCAGAGTTTGGAGACTAGGGTGCAAAAGGACTGTTACACAGAGCAGAGTTTGAAGACTGGGGTGCAGAAGGCCTGTTACACAGAGCAGAGGTTGGAGACTGGGTTGCAGAAGTCCTGTTACTGAGAGCAGAGGTTGGAGATTGTTTTGCAGAAGGACTGTTACAGAGTGCAGAGTTTAAAGACTGGGTTGCAGAAGGATCAAACAGAGGGTAGAGTTGGGAGACTGAGATGTAGAAGGACTGTTACAGAGAGCAGAGGTAGGAGACTGGGGTGCAGAAGGGTCGTTGCAGAGAGCAGAGTTTTCAGACTGAGGTGCAGAATGACTGTTGCAGAGAGCAGATGATAGAGACTGGGGTGCAGAAAGACTGTTGCAGAGAGCAGAGGTTGGAGACTGGGTTGCAGAAGTCCTGTTACTGAGAGCAGAGGTTGGAGATTGTTTTGCAGAAGGACTGTTACAGAGTGCAGAGTTTAAAGACTGGGTTGCAGAAGGATCAAACAGAGGGTAGAGTTGGGAGACTGAGATGTAGAAGGACTGTTACAGAGAGCAGAGGTAGGAGACTGGGGTGCAGAAGGGTCGTTGCAGAGAGCAGAGTTTTCAGACTGAGGTGCAGAATGACTGTTGCAGAGAGCAGATGATAGAGACTGGGGTGCAGAAAGACTGTTGCAGAGAGCAGAGTTTGGAGACTGAGGTGCAGAAGTCCTGTTTCAGAGAGCAGAGATTGGAGACTCGGGTGCAGAAGGACTGTTGCAGAGAGCAGAGTTTGGAGACTGGGGTGCAGAATGACTCTTGCAGAGACCATCGAGAGAGGAGAGGTGTCAGACTTAGGTGCAGAAGGACTGTTACAGAGAGCAGAGTTTGGAGACTGAGGTGTAGAAGTACTGTTAGAAAGAGCAGAGTTTGGAGACTGAGGTGCAGAAGGACCATTACAGAAAGCAGATGTTGGAAATTGGGGTGCAGAAGGACTGTTACAAAGACCAGACTTTGGTGACTGCGGTATAGAAAAACTGCTACAGAGAGCACAGGTTCGAGACTGGGGTGTAGAAGGAATGTTACAGAGAGCACAGGTTAAAGACTGAGGTGCAGAAGGATAGATACAGAGAGCAGAGTTTTGAGACTAGTTTTCAGAAGGACTGATACAGAAAGCAAAGTTTGGAGACTGGGTTGCCGACGAACTGTTACAGAGAGCAGATGTTGGAGACTGGGGAGCCGAAGGACTGTTGCAGAGGACAGAGGTTGGAGACTGGGGTGCTGCAGGACACTTGCAGAAAGCAAAGGTCAAAGTCTGGTTTGGAGAAGGAAAGATACATAGAGCAGTGTATGGAAACTGGAGTGCAAAAGGATCTTACAGAGAGCTGAGGTTGGAGACTGTGGTGCAGAAGACTCTTCCAGAGAGCAGAGGTTGAAGACAGGGGTCCAGAAGGATTGTAGCAGAGAGCAGTGTATGAGGACTGGGGTGCAGAAGTACGGTTGCAGAGAGCAGAGGTAGGAGACTGGGGTGCAGAAGGACTGTTGAGGAGAGCAGAGGTTGGAGATTGGAGTGCAGAAGGAGTGTTACATAGAGCAGAGGTAGGAGACTGAGGTGCAGAAGGACTGTTGCAGAGAGCAGACGTTAGAGACTGGGCTGCAAAAGGACTGTTGCAGAGAGCAGATTTTGGAGACTGTGCTGCAGAAGGAATGTTGCAGAGAGCATATGTTGGAGACTGGGGTGCAGAAGGACTGTTATAGAGAACAGAGGTTGGAGACTGGGGTTCAGATAGATCTTACAGAGAGCAGAGTTTGAAGACTGGGGTGCAAAAGGACTGTTGACGAGAGCAGAGGTTGGATACTGGGGTGGAGAAGAATCGTTGCAGAGAGAAGAGTTTGGAAAATGGGGTGCAGAAGTCCTGTTTAAGAGAGCAGAGATTGGAGACTGGCTTGCAGAAGTCCTGTTACAGAGAGCAGAGTTTGGAAAATGTTGTGCAGAAGGACTGTTACAGAGTGCTGAGTTTATAGACTGGATTGCAGAAGGATTTTACAGAGAGTAGAGTTGGGAAAATGAGGTGCAGAGGGACTTTTTCAGGCAGCAGAGGTAAGAATGGAGTGCAGAAAGTTCGTTGATGACAGCAGAGTTTTCAGACTGAGGTGCAGAAGGACTGTTGAAGAGAGCAGAGGTTGGAGACTGGCGTTAAGAGGGATTGTTGCAAAGAGCAGAGGTTAAAGAGTGATGTGCAGCAGGACTGTTATAGAGAGCAGATTTTGGAGACTGGGTTTTAGAAGGATACTACAGAGAGCAGAGGTTAGCGAGTGAAGTGCAGAACGACTGTTACAGGAAGTAGAGTTTGAAGTCTGGGGTGCAGAAGGACTGTTGTAGAGAGCAGAGGATAGATACTGGGGTGCAGAAGGACTGTTGCAGAGAGCAGAGCTTGGAGACTGGGCTGCAGAAGGACTGTTTTAGAGAGCAGTGGTTGGAGACTGGGTTGCAGAAGGAATGTTTCAGAGAGCAGAGGTTGGAGACTGAGGTACGGAAGTCCTGTTACAGAGAGAAGAGGGTGGACCCTTGAATGCAGAAGGACTGTTACAGAGAGCAGATGTTGGATACAGGGGTGAAGATGGATCTTACAGAGAGAGGAATTTGGAGACTGAGTTGCAGAAGGACTGTTGCGGAGAACAGAGTTAGTATACTAGGGTGCAGTAGGACCATTGCAGAGAGCAGAGATTGGAGACTGGGGTTCAGAAGGATCATTGCACAGTGCAGATTTTGGACACTGGGGTGCAGAAGGACTGCTACACAGAGAAGAGTTTGGAGACTGGCGTGCAGAAGGCCTGTTATAGAGAGGAGAGGTTGAAGACGTGGGTGCAGAAGGACTGTTATAGAGAGCAGAGTTTGGAGACTGGGTTGCTGAAGAATCTTACACAGAGCAGTGTTTGGAGACTAGGTGCAGGTGGACTGTTACCAAGAGCAGTGTTTGGAGACTGGGGTGCAGAAGGATCGTGCTGAGAGCAGAGGTGTCAGACTGAGGTTCAGAAGGAATGTTACAGAGAGCAGAGGTTGGAGACTCAGGTGTAGAAGGACTGTTACAGAGAGCAGAATTTGGAGACTGAGGTTCATGAGGACTGTTACAGAAAGAAGTGGTTGGAAATTGGGGTGCAGAAAGACCGCAACAGAGACCAGAGTTTTGAGACTGCAGTATAGAAAAACTGTAACAGAGAGCAGAGGTGCAAAATAATACATACAGAGAGCAGAGATTTGAGACTGGGTTTTAGAACGATCTACAGAGAGCAGAGGTTGGAGAGTGAAGTGCAGAAGGACTGTTAAAGAGAGGATAGGTTGGAGGTTGGGGTGCCGAAGGACTGTTATAGAGAACAGAGTTTAGAGACTGAGTTCCAGAAGGATCTTACAGAGAGCAGAGGTTGGAGACTGAGGTGCAGGTGGACTGTTACATAGAGCAGTGCTTAGAGTCTGCGGTGCAGAAGGATCATGAAGAGAGCAGAGGTGTCAGACTGAGGTTCAATAGGATTGTTACAGAGAAAAGAGGTTATAGATTGAGGTGTGGAAGGACTGTTACAGAGAGCAGATTTTGGAGACTGAGGTGCAGAAGTACTGTTACAGAAAGAAGTGGTTGGAAATTGGGGTGGAAAAGGACTGTAAGAAAGACCAGTGTTTGAAGACTGCGGTATAGAAAAACTGTAACAGAGAGCAGAGGTTAGAGACTGAGGTGGAGAAGGATAGATACAGATAGCAGAGGTTTGAGACTGGGGTTCAGAAGGACTGATACAGAAAGAAGAGTTTGGAGACTGGGGTGCAGAAGGACCGTTACGAAGAGCAGAGGTTGGAGATTGCGGTACAGAAGGACACTTACAGAGAGCAGATGTTTGAGACTGGGGAGCAAAAGGACTGTTGCAGAGGACAGAGGTTGGAGACTGGGGTGTTTCAGGACATTTGCAAAAAGCAGAGGTTAAAGAATTGGGTGGCGAAGGAATATTACAGAAAGCAGAGTTTGGATACTGAAGTACAGAAGGATCTTACAGAGAGCAGAGAGAGGTTGGATACTTTGGTGCAGAAGTACTGTTGAAGAGAGCAGAGGTTGGAGACTGGGGTGGAGAAGGACTGTTGCAGAGAGCAGAGGTTGAAGACTGGGGTGCAGAAGTACTGTTGCAGAGAGCAGAGTTTGGAGACTGGAGTGCAGAAAGACTGTTGCAGAGAGCAGAGGTTGGAGACTGAGGGACAAAAGGATTGTTACAGAGAGCAGAGTTTGCAGAGTGGGGTACAGAAGGACCGTTACGAAGAGCAGAGGTTGGAGACTGAGGTGCAGAAGGACTCTTAGAGAGAGCAGAAGTTAGAGACTGGGGTGCAGAAGAACTGTTGCAGAGAGCAGAGGTTGGAGACTGAGGTGCAAAATCCTGTTATATAGAGCAGATGTTGGACACTAAGGTGCAGAAGGATTGTTGAAATAAGCAGAGCTTGGAGACAGGGATGCAGAAAGATCATACAGAGAGCAGAAGTTGAAGACTGAGTTGCAGAAGGACTGTTGCAGTGATCAGAAGTTGGAGACTGGAGTGCAGTAGGATCATTGCAGAGAGCAGAGTTTGGAGACTGGGGTGCAGAAGGATCGTTGCAGAGAGCAGAGGTTGGAGACTGGGGTGCAGAAGGCCTGCTACAGAGAGCAGAGTTTTGAGACTGTCGTACAAAAGGCGTGTTACAGATAGTAGAGTTTGGAGACTGAGTTCCTGAAAAATCTTACAGAGAGCAGAAGTTGGAGACTGAGGTGCAGGTGGACTGTTACAGAGAACAGTGGTTGGTGACTGGGGTGCAGAAGGACTGTTTCAGAGAGCAGAGGTTGGATACTGAGGTGCAGAAAGACTCTTAGAGAGAGCAGAATTTGGAGACTGGTGTGCAGAAGGACTGATACAGGAAGCAGAGATTGGAGTCTGGGCTGCAGAAAGACGTTTACAGAGAGCAGAGTTTGAAGACTGCTGTGTAGTAGGACTGTTGCAGAGAGCAGAGTTTCGAGACTGATGTGCAGAAGGATAGATACAGAGAACAGAGTTGGAGACTGGGGTTCAGAAAGACTGATACAGAAAGCAGAGTTTGGAGACTGGGGTGTAGAAGACTGTTACAGAGATTAGAGTTTGGAGACTCAGGTGCAGAAGGCTGTTACAGGAAGCAGAGATTTAAAATTGGGGTGCAGAAGGACTTTTACAGAGAGCAGATGTTGGAGACTGCGGTATAGAACTGTAATTCAGAGCAGATGTTGGAGAATGGGGTGCAGAAGGACTCTTACATAGAGCACAGGTTAGAGACTGAGGTGCAGAAGGATAGATACAGAGAAAACAGGTTGGAGACTGGGGTTCAGACAGACTGATACAGAAAGCAGATGTTGGAGACTGGGGTGTAGAAGGACCGTTACGAATAGCAGAGGTTGTAGACTGCGGTACAGAAAAACTGTTACAGAGAGCAGATGTTCGAGACTGGGGAGCAGAAAGACTATAGTAGAGGACAAAAGTTGGAGACTTGGTTGGAGAAGAAATGATACAGAGAGCAAAGTTTGGAAACTGGTGTGCAGATAGATCTTACAGAGAGCAGAGGTTCGAGACTGTGGTGCAGAAGAACTGTTGCAGAGAGAAGACATTGGAGACTGGGGTCCAGAAAGATCGTTGCTGAGAGCAGAGTTTGGAGACTAAGGTGAAGAAGGAATGTTACAGAGAGCAGTTTGGAGACTGATGTGCGGCAGGACTGTTGCAGAGAGCAGATGTTGGAGACTGGGATGGAGAAGAATCATTGCAGAGAGAAGAGGTTGGAGACTGTTGTGCAAAAGGACTGTTACAGAGTGCAGAGTTTAAAGACTTGGTTGCAAAATGATCTTACAGAGAGCAGAGTTAAGAGACTGAGGTGCAGAAGGACTGTTAGAGAGAGCAGAGGTAGGAGATTGAGGTGCAGAAGGACTGTTACAGAGAACAGAGTTTGGATACAGCGGTGCAGAAGCATTTTACAGAGAGCAGAATTTGGAGACTGAGGTGCAGAAGGACTGTTGCAGAGATCAGAGGTTGGAGAGTGGGGTGCAGTTTGATCATTGCAGAGAGCTTGTGTTGGAGACTGAGGTGCAGAAGGATCCTAGGATAGAGCAGAATTCGGAGACTGGGGTGCAGAAAGCCTGCAACAGAGAGAAGAGTTTGGAGACTGGCTTGCAGAAGGCCTGTTACAGAGAGGAGAGGTTTCAGACTGAGGTGCAGGTGGACTGTTACAGAGAGCAGTGTTTGGAGACTGGGGTGCAGAAGGATCGTGCAGAGATCAGAGGTTTGAGACTGAGGTGCAGGTGGACTGTTACAGAGAGCAGAGTTTAGAGACTGAGGTGTAGAAGGACTGTTACAGAGTAGAATTTGGAGACTCAGGTGCAGAAGGACTTTTATACATAGCAGTGTTTGTTGACTGGGTTCCTGAAGGATCTTTCAGGGAGCAGAAGTTGGAGACTGAGGTGCAGGTGGACTGTTACAGAGAGCAGAGGTTTGAGACTGAGGTATAGAAGGACTGTTATAGAGAAGAGAATTTGTAGACTCAGGTGCAGAAGGACTGTTACAGAAAGCAGAGGTTTGAAATTGGGCTGCAGAAGGACCATTACAGAGATCAGAGTTTGGAGACTGCGGTATAGGTCTGTTACCGAGAGCAGAGGTTGGAGACAGGGCTGCAGAAGGACTCTTACATGGAGCACAGGTTGGAGACTGAGGTGCAGAAGGATAGATACAGAGAACACAGATTGGAGACTGGGGTACAGACAGACTGATACAGAAAGCAGAGATGGAGACTGGGGTGTAGAAGGATCATTACAAAGAGCAGAGGTTGGAGACTGCGGTACAGAAGGACTTTTACAGAGAGCAGATCTCGGAGTCTGGGGAGCAGAAAAACTGTTGCAGAGGAGAGAGGTTGGAGACTGAGGTGGAGAAGAATGTTACAGAGAGCAGACTTTTGAAACTGGAGTGCAGAAAGATCTTACAGAGAGCAGAGTTTGGAGACTGTGGTGCAGAAGGACTGTTGCAAAGAGCAGACATTGGAGACTGGGTTCTAGAAGGATCGTTCAAGAGGGCAGATTTTAGAAACTGGGGTGCAGGAGGACTGTTACACAGACCAGAGGTTCAAGACTGAGGTGCAGAAGGACTGTTAGAGAGAGCAGATTTTTAAGACTGGGGTGCAGAAGGACTATTACAGACTGTAGAGTTTGGAGACTGGGGTTCAGATGGATCTTAAAGAGAGCAGAGTTTGGAGACTGTGGTTCAATAGGACTGTTGCAGCGACCAGATGTTGGAGACTGGGGTGGAGAAGAATCGTTGCAGAGAGCCGAGGTTGGAGACTTGGCTGCAGCAGTATCGTTGCAGAGAGCAGATTTTGGAGACTGGGGTGCGGAAGGCCTGCTACAGAGAGAAGAGTTTGGTGAATAGCATGCAGAAGGCCTGTTACAGAGAGGAGAGGTGGGAGACTGGGGTGCAGAAGGACTGTTGCAGAGAGCAGAGGTTTTAAACTGGGGTGTAGAAGGACTGTTGCAGAGAGCAGAGGTTGGAGACTGGAGTGCAGAAGGACTGTTGCAGAGAGCAGAGGTTGGAGTCTGATGTGCAGAAAGACTCTTACAGAGAGCAGAGTTTGGAGACTGGGGTGCAGAAGGACTGTTGCAAAGATCAGAGGTTAAAGACTGCGGTGCAGTAGGATGATTGCAGAGAGCAGAGGTTGGAGAATGGGGAGAAGAAGGATCCTAGGAGAGAGCAGATTTTGAAGACTGGGGTGCAGAAGGCCTGCTACAGGGAGAACAGTTTGGAAACTTGCGTGCAAAGGCCTGTTACAGAGAGGAGAATTGGGAGACTGGGGTGCAAAAGGACAATTATAAAAAGCAGAGTTTGGACACTTGCTTGCTGAAGGTTCTTACAGAGAGCAGAGTTTGAAGACTGAGGTGCAGGTGGACTGTTACAGAGAGCAGTGTTAGTAGACTGGGGTGCAGAAGGATCGTGAAGAGAGCAGAGGTGTCAGACTGAGGTTCAGTAGGACTGTTACAGAGAACAGAGGTTGGAGACTGAGGTGTAGAAGCACTATTACAGAGTGCAGAGTTTGGAAACTGAGGTGCAGAAGGACTGTTACAGAAAGCAGAGGTTGGAAATTGGGGTGCAGTTGGACCGTTACAGAGACCAGAGTTTGGAGACTGCGGTATAGAAAAACTGTTACAGAAAACAGAGTTTGGAGACTGCGGTGCAGAAGGAATGTTACAGAGAGCATAGGTTGGAGACTGAAGTGCAGAAAAATAGATACAGAGAGCAGAGGTTTGAGACTGAGGTTCAAAAGGACTGATACAGAAAGCAGAGTTTGGGGTGCTGAAAGACGGTTACGGAGAGCAGAGGTTGGAGACTGGGGAGCACAATGACTGTTGCAGAGGACAGAGGTTGGAGATTGGGGTGCCGCAGGAAACGTGCAGAAGGCAGAGGTTAAAGAATGGTGTGGAGAAGGAATGTTACGGAGAGCAGAGTTTGGAAACTGGAGTGCAGAAGGATCTTACAGAGAGCAGATTTTGGAGACTGTGGTGCAGAAGGATTGTTACAGAGAGCAGAGGTTGGAGACTAGGATCCAGAAGGATTGGTGCAGAGAGGAAAGATTGGAGACTGGGGTGCAGAAGGACTGTTGCAGAGAGTAGAGGTTTGAACTTGGGGTGCAGAAGGATTGTTGCAGAGAGCAGAAGTTTGAGTCTGATGTGCAGAAAGACTCTTACAGAGAGCAGAGTTTTGAGACCGGGGTGCAGACGGACTGTTACAGAGAAAAGAGGTTGGAGACTGTGGTGCAGAAGGACTGTTGCAGAGATCAGAGGTTAAAGACTTCTGTGCAGTAGGATCATTGCAGAGAGTAGAGGTTCGAGACTGGGGTGCAGAAGGATCCTTTGAGAGAGCAGATTTTGAAGACTGGGGTGCAGAAGGCCTGCTACAGAGAGAAGAGTTTGGAGACTGAGGTGCAGAAAGACTGTTACGGAAACTAGAGTTTAGAAATTGGGGTGCATAAGAAACATTACAGAGACCAGAGTTTGAAGACTTCGGTATAGAAAAACTGTTACAGAGCGCACAGATTGGGGTGCAAAAGGACTGTTGCAGAGAGCAGAGGTTGGAGACTGGGGTCGAGAAGGATCGTTGTAGAGAGCAGAGTTTGGAGAGTGGGGTGCAGAAGGACTGTTGCAGAGAGCAGAGGTTGGAAACTAGAGTGTAGAATGACTGTTGCAGAGAGCAAATTTTGGAGACTGTAGTGCAGATGAACTGTTGCAGAGAGCAGAGGATGGAAACTGAGGTGCAGGACTGTTACAACGAGCAGAGTTTGGAGACTGGGGTGCAGAAGGACTGTTACAGAGCAGAGGTTGGATACTAGGGTTTAGATGGATCTTACAGAGAGCATAGGTTGAAGACTGGGGTGCAAATTGACTATTGCAGAGAGCAGAGGTTGGAGACTGTGGTGCAGAAGGATCTTAAAATGAGCAGAGGTTTGAGACTGGGGTGCAGAAGAACTGTTGCAAGGAGCAGAGGTTTGACACTGCTGTGCAGAAAGATCGTTGCAGAGAGAAGAGTTTGGAGACTGGGATGCAGAAGGCTTGTTACAGAGAGCAGAGTTTGGAGACTGTGGTACATAAGGACTGTTACAGAGAGCAGAGGTTGGAAACTGGGGTTCAGATGGACTTTTAAAGAGGACAGAGGTTGGATACTGGGGTGCCGCAGGACCCTCGCAGAAAGCAGAGGTTAGAGACTGCGATGAAGAAGGAATGTTAGAGAGAGCAGATTTTGTAAACTGGAGTGCTGAAAGATCTTACAGAGAGCAGCGGTTGGAGACTGTGGTGCAGAAGAACTGTTGCAGAGAGTAGAGTTTTGAGACTAGGGTCGAGAGGATCATTGCAGAGAGCAGAGGTTGGAGACTGGGGTGCAGAAACACTGTTGCAAAGAGCAGAGGTTGGAGACTGGAGTGCACAAGGACTGTTGCAGAGAGCAGAGATTGGAGACTGACGTGCAGAAGGACTCTTAGAAAGAGCAGAAGTTGGATACTGGAGTGCAGACGGACTGATACAGAAAACAGAGGATGGAGTCTGGGGTGCAGAAAGACCATTACAAAGAGCAGAGTTTGGAGACTGCAGCACAGAAGGACTTTTTCAGAAAGCAGTGTTCGGAGATTGGGGTGCAGAAAGACTGCTACATAGAGCAGAGGTTGTATACTAAGGTGCAGAATTCCTGTTACACAGAGCAGAGATTGGTGACTGTGGTGCAGATGGATCGTTGCAAAGAGGAGACTTGGAGACAGGGGTGCAGAAGGATCTTACAGAGAGTAGAAGTTTGAGACTGAGGTGCAGAAGGACTGTTGCAAAGATGAATGGTTGGAGACTGGGGTGCAGTAGGATTATTGCTGAGAGCAGAGTTTGGAGACTGGCGTGCAGAAGGCCTATTACAGAGAGGAGATGTTGGAAACTAGGGTGCAGAAGGACTGTTATAGAGAGCAGAGTTTGGAGACTGGGTTGCTGAAGGATCTTACAGAGGGTAGAGGTTGGCGACTGAGGTGCAGAAGGACTGTTACAGAGAGCAGAGATTGGAGACTGAGGTGTAGAAGGACTGTTACAGAGAGCAGAGTTTGGAGACTCAGGTGCAGAAGGACTGTTACAGGAAGAAGAGTTTGGAAATTGGGGTGCAGAAAGACCTTTACAGAGAGCAGAGGTTGGAGATTGCAGTATTGGACTGTTACTGAGAGCAGAGTTTTGAGACTGGGATGCAGAACAACTCTTACATAGAGCACAGGTTGGAGACTGAGGTGCAGAAGGATAGATACAGAGAACAGAGGTTGGAGACTATGGTTCAGACAGACTGTTACAGAAAGCAGAGGTTGGAGACTGGGGTGTAGAAAGACCGTTACAAAGAGTAGAGTTTGGAGACTGCGGTACAGAAGGACTGTTACAGAGAGCAGATTTTGGAGACTGGGGAGCAGAAGGACTGTTGCAGAGGACAGAGGTTCGAGACTCAATTGGAGAAGGAATGTCACAGAGAACAGAGTTTGGAAACTGGAGTGCAGAAGGATTTTACAAAGAGAAGAGGTTGAAGACTGTGTTGCAGAAGGACTGTTGCAAAGAGCAGACGTTGGAGACTGGGGTCCAGAAGGATCATTGCAGAGAGCAGAGTTTTGAGACTGGGGTGCAGAAGAACTGTTCCAAAGAGCAGATGTTGAAGACTGGGGTGCAGACGGACTGTGGCAGAGAGCAGATTTTAGAGACTGGGGTTCAGAAGGACTGTTACACAGAGTAGAGGTTGGAGACTTAGGTGCAGACGGACTGTTACAGAGAGCAGAGTATGGAGACTGGCATGTAGAAGGAATGTTACAGAGATTAGAGGTTGGTGACTGGGGTCAGATGGATCTTTCAGAGAGCAGAGTTTGGAGACTGGGGTGCAAAGGACTGTTGCAGAGAGCAGAATCTGGAGACTGGGGTGGAGATGAATCGTTGAAAAGAGAAGAGGTTGGAAACTGGGGTGCAGAAGGCCTGTTACAGAGAGCAGAGTTTTAAGACTGGGTGGCAGAAGTCCTGGTACAGAGCGCAGAGGTTGGAGACTGTTGTGCAGAAGGATTGTTACAGAGTGCAGAGTTTAAAGACTGGGTTGCAGATAGATCTTACAGAGAGCAGAGTTGGGAGACTGAGGTGCAGAAGGACTGTTACAGAGAGCAGAGGTAGGAGACTGGAATGCAGAACGGTCGTTTTAGAGAGCAGAGTTTTCAGACTGAGGTACAGAAGAACTGTTGCAGAGAGCAGATGTTAGAGACTGGAGTGCAGAAGGACTGTTGCAGATAGCAGATGTTGGAGACTGGGGTGAAGAAGGACTGTTACAAAGAGCAGAGTTTGGAGACTGGGGTGCAGAAGGACGATTACAGAGAGCAGAGTTTGGATACTAGTGTTTAGATGGATCTTACAGAGAGCAGAGGTTGAACACTGGGGTGCAAATGGACTGTTGCAGAAAGCAGATGTTGGAGACTGTGGTACACAAGGATCTTACAAAGAGCAGAGGTTCGAGACTAGGGTGCAGAAGAACTGTTGCAAGGAGCAGAGGTTTGACACTGCTGTACAGAAGGATCGTTGCAGAGAGAAGAGTTTGGAGTCTGGGATGCAGAAGGCCTGTTACAGAGAGCAGAGTTTGGAGACTGCGGTACAGAAGGACTGTTACAGAGAGCAGAGGTTTCAGACTCGGGTGCAGAAGGATTATTGCAGAGAGCAGATTTTTCAGACTGAGGTACAGAAAAACTGTTGCAGAGATCATATGTTGGAGATTGGGGTGCACATGGACTGTTGTAGCGAGCAGAGTTTGGAGACTAGGGTGCAGAGGGATCGTTGCAGAGAGCAGAGGTTGGAGACTGGGGTGCAGAAGGCCTTTTACAGAGAGCAGAGTTTGGAGACTGAGGTGCAGAAGGACTGTTACAGAGAGCAGAGTTTGGAGACTGGGTTGCATTAGGATCTTACAGAGAACAGAAGTTGGAGACTGAGGTGCAGAAGCACTGTTACAGAGAGTAGAGTTTGTAGACTCATGTGCTTAAAGACCGTTGCAGAGAGTAGAGTTTGGAGACTGTGGTGCAGAAGGATTGTTACAGAGAACAGAGGTTAGAGACTGGGGTGTAGAAGGACTGATACAGAAAGCAGAGGTTGGAGACTCGGATGCAGAAGTACTCTTACAGAGAGCAGATGTTGAAGAATGCAGAAAAGAAGGACTGTTACAGAGAGCAGCGGTTGGAGACTGGGATTGAAAAGGACTGTTGCAGAGAGCAAATGTTGGAGACTTGGTTGCATAAGGACTGTTGCAGAGAGCAGAGGATGGAGACTGTGGTGCAGAAGGACTGTTGCAGAGAGCAGAGTTTGCAGACTGAGTTGCAGAAGGATTGTTACAGAGGGCAGAGTTTGGAGACTGTTTTGCAAAACGACTGATACAGATAGCAGAGGGTGGATACTGGGGTGCATAAGGACCCTTACAGAGAACAGAGGTTCGAGACTGCGGTACAGAAGGACTGTTATGGAGAGCAGAGGTTGTAGACTGGGGTGAAGAAGAACTGATGTAGAGAACAGAGGTTGGAGACTGAGGTACAGAAAGACTGTTACAGAGAGCTCAGTTTGAAGATTGGGGTGCAGAAGGCCTGTTACGCAGAGGAGAGTTGGAAGAAGGGGCGCAGAAGACTTTTACAGAGGGCAGAGTTTGAACCCTGGGTTGCAGAAGGACTGATACAGAGAGCAGAGTTTGGAGACTGAGGTGCAGAAGGCCTGTTACAGAGAGCAGAGGTTGGAGACTGGGTACATAAGGGCTGTTACAGAGGAAAGAGTTTGGAGACTGGCTTGCCTTAGAATATTATGTAGAGCAGAGTTTGGAGACTTCGATGCAGAAGGATTGTTACAGAGAGCAGTGGTTTGCGACTTGGGTGCAGTACGATTATTGCAGAGAGCAGATGTTGGAGACTTTGGTGCAAAAGGACAGTTGCAGAGAGCAGATGTTGGAGACTGGGATGCAGAAGGACTGTTACACAGAGCAGTGGTTGAAAACTGGAGTGAAGAAGGACTGTTGTAGAGAGCAGAGTTTAGAGACTGGGGTGCAAAAAGACTGTAATAAAGAACAAATGTTGGAGACTGAGATACAGAAGAACTGTTACAGAGAGCAGAGTTTGGAGACTGGGGTGCAGAAGGACTAATGCAAAATGCAGAGGTTGGAGCCTGAGGTGCAGAAGGACTCTTACAGATAGTAGAAGTTGGAGACTTAGGTGCAGAAGGACCATTGCAGAGAGCAGAGGTGGAGACAGTGGTGCGGAAGGATTGTTACAGAGAGAAGAGGTTAAAGACTGGCGTGCAGAAGGACTGTTGCAGATAGCGAAGATGTGAGAATGGGGTGAAGAAGGACTGTTGCAGGGTGCAGGTGTTGGAGACTTGGGAGCAGAAGGACTGTTGAAGAG
The DNA here is from genome assembly GCF_052094955.1 of Ictidomys tridecemlineatus. Lineage (NCBI taxonomy): Eukaryota > Metazoa > Chordata > Mammalia > Rodentia > Sciuridae > Ictidomys > Ictidomys tridecemlineatus. The sequence continues at coordinate 70,995 of NW_027521164.1, read as the reverse complement.
AGCAGAATTTGGAGACTGAGGTGCAGAATAACTTTTACAGAGAGCCAAGTTTGGAGACTGGAGTGCAGAATTACTGATACAGAAAGCAGAGGTTGAGACTGGGGTGCAGAAGAACAGTTACAGTAAGCAGAGGTTGGAGACTGTAGTACAGAAGGACTGTTGCAGAGAGCAGAGGTTACAGAATGGGGTGCAGAATGACTGTTACAGAGAGCAGAGGTTAGAGAATGGGTTGCAGAAGTAAGGTTGCAGAGTTCAGAGTTTGGAGACAAAGGTGCAGAAGGACTGTTACAGAAAGCAGAGGTTGGAATCCGTGGTTAAGAAGGACTTATACAGAAAGCAGATGTTTGAGACTGGGGTGCATAAGGACCATTAGAGAGAGCAGATGTTGGAGACTGTGGTACAGAAAAACTGTTACAGAGTGCAGAGATTTGAGACTGGAATGTAGAAGGACTATTGCAGAGAACAGATGTTGTAGACTGGGTTGCAGCAGGACCGTTGAGGAAAGCAGAGGTTGTAGACTGGGTTGGAGAAAAATGATACAGAGAGCAAAGTTTGGAAACTGGGGTGCAGAAGGACCTTACAGAGAACAGAGGTTGGAGACTTGGGTGCAGAAGGAGTGTTAAGGAGGGGAGACGTTGGAGACTGGGGTGCAGAAGGACTGTTGCAGAGAGCAGATGTTGGAGACTGGGGTTCATAAGGACCGGTGCAGAGAGCAGTGGTTGGAGACAGGGGTGCAGAAAGATGGTTGCAGAGAGCAGAGGTTGGAGACTGAGGTTCAGAAAAACAGTTACAGAGAACAGAGTTGGAGTCTGGGGTGCAGAAGGATCATTGAAAAGAGCAGAAGTTGGAGACTGAGATGCAGAAGAATCGATGAAGAGAGCAGAGGTGGAGACTGGGCTGCAGAAGGATCATTATAGAGAGAAGAGGTGGGAGACTGCGGTGCAGAAAGACTGTTACAGAGAGCACATGTTGGAGACTGGGGTGCAAAAGAATGTTGCTGAAAGAAGAGGTTGGAGACTGGGGTGCAGAAAGACTGTTTCAGAGAGCAGAGGTTGGACACTAAGATGCAGAAGGATTGTAACACAGAGCAGACGTTGGAAACTGGGTTGAAGAATTAGAATACAGAAAGCAGAGGTTTGAGACTGGGGTGCAGAAGAACCGTTACAGAGAGCAGAGGTTGCACACTAGCGTGCAGAAGGACTGTTTCAGAGAATAGAGTTTGCTACAGAGAGCAGAGGTTGGAGACTGGTTTGCAGAAAAACTTTTATAAAGAGCAGAGATTTGAGGCTGGGTTTCAGAAGGATCTTACAGAGAGCATTGGTTGGTGACTGTGGTGAAGGACAAATGTTACAGCGAGCAGTGATTAGAGACTGGGGTGCAGAAGGATCGTGCAGAGAGTAGAGGATTCAGACTGAGGTGCAGAAGGACTGTAACAGAGAGAAGAGGTTGGAGACTTAGTTGCAGCAGGACTGTTACAGATAGCAGAGTTTGGTGACTGAGGTGCAGAAGGACTGTTACAGAAAGCAGAGGTTGGAAATTGGGATACAGAGGGACCGTTACAGAGAGCAGAGTTTGGAGACTGCAGTATAGAAACACTGTAACAGAGAGCAGTGTTTTGAGAATACGGTGCAGAAGGACTGATACAGAGAGCAGAGGTTGGAGACTGGGGTGCAGAAGGATTGTTACAGAGAGCAGAGGTTGGAGACTGGGGTGCAGAAGGAATGTTACAAAGAGCAGAGGTTGAAGACTGGGGTGTAGAAGGACTGTTGCAGACAGCAGAGGCTGGAGACTTGGGTGAAGAAGGACTGTTGCCAAGAGCAGAATTTGGAGACTGATCTGCAGAAGTACTGTTGAGGAGAGGAGACATTGGAGACTGGTGTGCAGAAGGATCGTTTCAGAGAGGACAGGTTGGAGACTGATGTGCAAAAGGATTGTAGCAGAAAACAGTGTTTTAAGACTGAGGTGCAGAAGCACTGTTGCAGAGACCACAGGTTGGAGACTGGGGGGCAGAAGGACTGTTGCAGAGAGCAGTGGTTGGAGACTGGCGTGCAGAAGTCTTGTTACAGAGAACAGACTTTGCAGAATTGGGTGCAGAAGGCCTGTTACGGAGAGGAGAGTTGGGAGAAGGGGTGCAGAAGGACTGTTAGAGAGGCCAGAGTTGGGAGACTGGGTTTCAGAAGGATCTTACAGACAGCAGATGTTAGAGACTGAGGTGTAGAATGATTGTTGCAGAGAAGAGTTTGGAGACTGGGGTGCAGAAGGCCAGTTACAGAGAGCAGAGTTTGGAGACTGGGGTGCAGAAGGCCTGTTAAATAGAGCAGAGGTTGAAGACTGGGGTGCAGAAGGACTGTTATAGAAAGCAAATTTAGGAGACTGGGTGGCAGAAGGATCTTACAGAGAGCAGAGTTTGGAGACTGAGGTGCAGGAGGACTTTTACAGAGAGCAGTGAGTGGAGACTGGGGTTTTGATGGATCGTGTAGAGAGAAGAGATTTCAGACTGAGGTGAAGATCGACTGGTACGGAGAGCAGAGGTTGGAGACTGAGGTTCAGGAGAACTGTTACAGGGAGCAAATTTTGGAGACTGTGTTGCACAAGGATCTTACATTAAGCAGAGTTTGGAGACTGAGGTGCATTAGGACTGTTACAGAGAGCAGATATTGAAGTCTGGGGTGCAGAAGGATTGTTGCAGAAAGGAAAATTTTCAGACTGAGGTGCAAAATTACTTTTGCAGAGAGCAGATGTTGGAGATTGGGGTGCACAAGGTTCATTGCAGAGATCAGAATTTGGAGACTGCAGTACAGAAGGACTCTGGCAGAGAGCAGAGGTTTGAGACTAGGGTACAAAAGGACTTTTTCAGAGAGCAGATTTTGGATACTGTTTTTCAGAAGGACTGTTGCAGAGAGCAGAAGTTGAAGACTGGGTTGCAGAAGGACTTTTGGAGAGAGCAGAGGTTAAAGACTGAGGTTCAGATGGACGGACAAAGAAAGCACAGGTTGGAGACTGGCGTGCAAAATGACCTTTACAGAGAGCAGAGTTTGGAGACTGTGGTACAGAACGACTGTTACAGAGAGCAGAATTTGGAGACTGGGGAGCAGAAGGAGTGTTGCAGAGTACAGAGTTTGGAGACTCGGGTGCAGTAGGGCCGTTGCAGAAAGCAGAGGTTGGAGATTGTCATGAAGAAGAAATATTACAGATAGCAGAGTTTGGAAACTGGGGTCAGAAGGATCTTTCAGAGAGCAGAGGTTGGAGACTGGGGTGCAGAAGGATCGTTGCAGAGAGAAGAGTTTGGACACTTGGGTTCAGAAAGACTTTTGCAGAGAGCAGATTTTGGAGACTGAAATGCAGCAAGACTGTTTAGAGAGCAGATGTTGGAGACTGGGTTGCAGAAGGACTCTTGCAGAGAGCAGAGGTTGAAGACTGAGGAGGAGAACGACTGTTACACAGAACAGAGTTTGGAGACTGGGGTGCAGAAAGACTGTTGCAGAGAGCAGAGATATAAGACTGAGGTACATAAAGATCATTGCAAAGAGCAGAGGTGGAGACTTGACTGCAGAAGGACTGTTACACACAGCACACATTGCAGACTGAGTCGCAGAAGAAATTTTGCAGACAGCAGAGTTTGGAGACTGGGGCACATAAGGACTGTTGCAGATAGCAAAGTTTGGATATGAGGTGCAGAAGGACTGTTACAGAGAGCAGAGTTTGTAGACTGGGGTGCAGAAGGTCTGATACAGAAAGCAGAGTTTGGAGACTGGGGTGCAGAAGGACCGTTACAGAGAGCAGAGTTTGAAGACTGCGGTACAGAAGGACTATTACAGAGAGTAGAGGGTGGCGAGTGGGGTGCAGAAAAAGTGTTGGAAAGAACAGAGTTTGGAGACTGAGGTGCAGAAGGACTGTTACAGAGAGCAGAGTTTTTAGACAAGGTTGCAGAAATATCTTACAGAGAGCAGAGATTGTGGACCGAGGTGCAGCAGGACTGTTAAAGAGAGCAGATGTTGGAGACTGGGGTGCAGAAGGATTGTTGTAGCGAACAGACTTTAGAGACTGGGGTGCAGAAGGCCTGTTACGGAGAGGAAATTAGGGAGTAGGCGTGCAGAAGGACTGTTACAGAGGGCAGAGTTTGGAGTCTGGGTTGCAGAAGTTTCTTACAGAGATCAGTTGTTGGAGAGTGAGGTGTAGAAGCACTGTAACAGAGAGTAGTGGTTGGAGACTCAGGTGCAGCAGGACCATTGCAGAGAGCAGAGGTTGTAGACGGAGGTGCAGAAGGCTTGTTAGAGAGAGCAGAGGTTGGAGACTGGGGTCTAGAAAGACTGTAGCAGAGAGCAAAGGTTGGAGACTAAGGTGCAGAGGGACAGTTACACAGAGCACAGGTTGGAGACTGGGGTGCAGAAGGACTTATAAAGAAAGCCGAGGTTGAAGACTCGGGTGTAGAAGTACCCTTACAGAGAGCAGATGTTGGAGAAGGCAGTACAGAAATACTGTTATAGAGAGCAGAGGTTGGAGACTGGGGTGCAAAAGGACTGTTGCAGAGAGCAGAGGATAAAGACTGGGGTGCACTAAGACTGTTGCAGAGAGATGAGGTTGCAGACTGACTTGCAGAAGGACTGTTACAGAGGGAAGAGTTTTGAGACTGTTGTGCTAAATGACAGATACAGAAAGCAGAGGTTGGATACTGGGGTGCATAAGGACCCTTACGGAAAACAGCAGTTAGAGACTGTGGTGGAGAAGGACGGTTACAGAGAGCAGAGGTTGGAGACTGGGGTGCAAAAGAACTGATGTAGAGACCAGAGGTTGGAAACTGGGGTGCTTAAGGATTGTTGGGGCGAGCAGAGTATGGAGACTGGGGTGTAGAAGGACTGTTCCAGAGAGCAGAGTTTGGAGACTCAGGTGTAGAAGGACTGTTTCAGAGAGCAGATGTTGGAGACTTGGGTGCAGAAGGACTTTTGCATAGAGCAGAGTTTGGAGACTGAGGTACAGAAGGACTGTTAAAGATAGCAGAGTTTGGAGTCTTGGGTGCAGAAGGATTATTGTAGAGAGCAGATTTTTCAGACTGAGGTACAGAAGAACTGTTGCAGAGAGCAGATTTTGGAGACTGGGGTTCAGAAGGACTGTTGCAGGGAGCAGAGGTTTGAGACTAGGGTGTAGAAGGATCGTTGCAGAGAGCAGAGGTTGGAGACTGGGGTGCAGAAAGACGGTTGCAGAAAGCAGAGTTTTGAGACTGAGGTGAAGAAGGACTTTTAAGAGAGCAGTGGTTGGAGACAGGGGTGCAGAAGGACTGATACAGAAAGCAGAGTTTGGAGACTAGGGTGCAGAAGGATTGTTGCAGAGAGCAGAGTTTGGAGACTGTGGTGGAGAAGGACTGTTGCAGAAAGCAGATGTTGGAGACTTGGGTGCAGAAGGATCGTTGGTGCGAGCAGAGTATGGAGACATGGGTGTCGAAGGACTGCTGCAGAGAACAGAGGTTGCAGTCTGAGGTGCAGAAAGACCATTGCAGAAAGCAGAGGTTGGAGACTGGGTTTCAGAAGGATCCTACAGAGATCAGAGTTTGGACACTGAGGTGCAGAAGGACTATTGCAGAGACCAGATTTTGAAGATTGGGCCGCAGAAGGACTGTTGCAGAGAACAGAGGTTGGATTCTGAGGTGCAGAATGACTTTTACAGAGAGCAGAGGTTGGAGACTGGTGTGCAGATTGAGTGACACATAACACAGAGTTTGGAGACTCGGGTGTAGAAGGTCTGTTACAAAGAGCAGAGGTTGGAGACTGCAGTACAGAAGGACTGTTACAGAGAGCAGAGGTTGAAGACTGGGGTGCAGAGAGATTATTGCAGAGAGCAGAAGTTGCAGAGTTAGGTGCAGAAGGACTGTTACAGAGAGCCGAGTCTGGAGATTCTGGTGCAGAAGGACTGATACAGAAAGCAGAGGTTGAAGACTGGGGTGTAGAAGGACTGTTGCAGAGAGCAGAGTTTGGAGACTGGGTTGGAGAAGGACTGTTGCAGACAGCAGATTTTGGAGACTGAGGTGCAGAAGGAATGTTGCAGAGAGCAGAAATTAGAGACTGGGGTGCATATGGACTATTGCAGAGAGAAGAGGTTGCAGACTGAGGTGCAGAAAGCTTGATACAGACAGCAGAGTTTTGAGAATGTGGTGCAAAAGGACTGATACAGAAAACAGAGGTTGGAGAATGTGGTGCAGAAGGACCCTTACAGAGAACAGAGTTTGGAGACTGCAGTATATAACGACTGTTACAGAGAGCAGAGGTTTTAGACTGGGGTGCAGAATAACTATTGTAGTGATCAGAATCTGAAGACTGGGGTGCAAAAGGACCATTGCAGAAAGCAGAGATTGAAGACCGGGTTTCAGAAGGATCTTACAGAGAGCAGAATTTGGACACAGATCTGCATAAGTACTGTTGCAGAGTGCAGAGGTTGGAGATTGGGGCGCAGTAGGACTGTTGCAGCGAAAAGAGGTTGGAGTCTGAGGTATAGAAGGACTGTTACAGAGAGCAGAGGATGGAGACTGGGGTGCAGAATGACTGATACATAAAGCAGAGTGTGGAGAATCGGGTGCAGAAGGACCATTACAGAGAGCAGAGGTTAGAGACTGGGTTGGAGAAGAACCCTTACAGAGATCAGAGGTTGAAGACTGCAGTACAGAAGAACTGTTGTTGAAAACAAGGTTGGAGACTCAGGTGCAGAGGGACCATTTCAGAGAGTAGTGGTTGGAGACTGCAGTACAGAAGGACTGTTACAAAGAGTAGAGGTTGGAGACTGGGGTGGAGAAGAACTGTTGCAGAGTGAGGTGCAGAAAGACTGTTACCGAGAGCAGAGTTTGGAGACTGTGTTGCAGAAGGACTGATACAGAAAGCAGAGGTTGGAGACTGGGGTGAAGAAGGACTCTTACAGAGAACAGAGGTTAAAGACTGCTGTACAGAAGAAGTGTTTTTGAGAACAAGGTTGGAGACTGGGGTGCAGAGGGACTATTGCAGAGAGCAGAGGTTGGAGACTGGGGTACAGAATGATCTTACAGAGAGCAGAATTTAAAGACTGGGTTGCAGAAAGACTGTTGCAGAATAGACGTTGGAGCCTGGGGTGCAGAAGGATCATTGCAGAGAGCAGATCTTGGAGACTGGGGTATAGAAAGACTGTGACAGAGAGCAGAGGTTGGAGACTGGGGTGCAGAAGGACTGTTGCAGAGAGCATAGGTTGGAAATTGGGGTTTAGAAAGACTGTGACAGAGAGCAGAGGTTGGAGACTGGGTTGCAGACGGATCTTACAGAGAGCAGAGGTTGGAGACTGAGGTGGAACAGGACTTCTACAGAGAGCAGAGTTTGGAGACTGGGGTGCAGAAGAATCATTGCAGAGAACCGAGTTTTCAGACTGAGGTGCAGAAATTATGTTGGAGATTACAGATGTTGGAGACTGGCGTGCAGAAAGATCTTTGTAGATATCAGAGGTTTGAGACTGGGGTGCAGAATGACTGTTACAGAGAACAGAGGTTAAAGACTGCGATGCACAAGGCCTGTTACAGAGAGCAGAGTTTGGTGAAGAAATTCAGAATGACTGTTACAGAGGGCAGAGTTTGGAGACTGGGTTGCAGAAAGATCCTACAGAGAGCAAAGGTTGGATACTGAGGTGCAGAAAGACTGTTACAGAGAGTAGAGTTTGGAGACTGAGGTGCAGAAGGACCATTGCAGAGAGCAGAGTTGGAGACAGAGATTAAGAAGGATTGTTACAGAGAGCAGAGTTTGGAGTCTGCGGTGCAGAAGGGCTGTTTCAGATAGCAGAGTTTAGAGAATGGGGTTAAGAAGGACTGTTGCAGGGAGCAGGTGTTGGAGACTTGGGTGCAGAAGGACTGTTGCAGAGAGCAGAATTTGGAGACTGAGTTGCAGAAGGACTGTTACAGAAAGCAGAGGTTGGAGACTGGTGTTCAGAAGGACTGATACTGAAAGCAGAGGTTGGAGACTGGGGTACAGAAGGACCGTTGCAGAGAGCAGAGTTCGGAGACTGCAATAAAGGAGGACTGTTACAGAGAGCAGAGGTGGAAGAATGGTTTATAGAAGAACTGTTTCAGAGTGCAGATGTTGGAGACTGGGGTGCAGAAGGACCGTTACAGAGAGCAGCGTTTGGAGACTGTGGTACAGAAAGACTGTTACAGAGAGCAGAAGTTGGAGACTGGGGAGTAGAAGACTGATGCAGAGAACAGATCTTGGAGACTGGGTTACAGCAGGACCGTTGAAGAAAGCAGAGGTTGTAGACTGGGTTGGAGAACGACTGTTGCAGAGAGCAGATGTTGGAGACTGGGTTGCACAAGGATCTTTGCAGAGAGCAGAGGTTGGAGACAGGGGAGAAGAAGGATGGTTGCAGAGAGCAGAAGTTTGATTCTGACGTGCAAAAAAACAGTTACAGAGAGCAGAGGTTGGAGACTGGGGAGCAGAAGGATCGTTGAAGAGAGCAGAAGTTGAAGACTGAGTTGCAGAACAATCGTTGAAGAGAGCAGATGTGGAGACTGGGCTGCAGAAGGATCATTACAGAGAGAAGAGGTGGGAGACTGCAGTGCAGAAGGACTGTTACAGAGAGCACAGGTTGGAGACTCGGGTGCAGAAGAAATGTTGCAGAAAGCAGAGGTTGGAGACTGGGGTGTAGAAGGACTGTTGCAGAGAGCAGAGGTTGGAGACTGAGATGCAGAAGGACTGTTACACAGAGCAGACGTTGGAGACTGGGGTGAAGAATTATGATACAGAAAGCAGAGGTGTGAGACTGGGGTGTAGAAGGACCCTTACACAGAGCAGAGGTTTCAGACTGGCGTGCAGAAGGAGTGTTTCAGAGAGCAGAATTTTGAGACTGGTGTGCATAAGACCTGCTATAGAGAGCAGAGGTTTGAGACTGGGTTGTAGAATGACTGTTATAGAGAGCAGAGTTTTGAGGCTGGGTTGCAGAAGGATCTTACAGAGAGGAATGGTTGGTGACTGTGGTGCAGGACAAATGTTAAGAGAGCAGTGATTGGAGACTGGGGGGGCAGAAGGATAGTGCAAAGAGCAGAGGTTTCAGACTGAGGTGCAGAAGGACTGTAACAGAGAGCAGAGGTTGGAGACTGAAGTGCAGCAGGACTCTTACAGAGAGCAGAGTTTGGGTACTGAGGTGCGGAAGGACTGTTACAGAAAGTAGAGGTTGGAAATTGGGGTACAGAGGGACCGTTATAGAGAGCAGAGTTTGGAGACTTGCGTGAAAAAGGACTGTTGCAGAGAGCAGAATTTGGAGACTGAGGTGCAGAAAGACTGTTGAGGAGAGGATACATTGGAGACTAGGGTGAAGAAGGATTGTTGCAGAGAGCAGAGGTTGAAGACTGAGGTGCAAAAAGACTGTTACACAGCAGAGTTTGGAGAATGGGGTGCAGAAGGTGTGTTACGGAGAGCAGAGTGTGGAGAAGGGCTCCAGAAAGACTGTTACAGATCATAGAGTTTGGAGACTGGGTTGAAGAAGGATCGAACAAGACCAGATGTTGGGTACCCAGGTGCAGAAGGACAGTTACAGAGAGTAGAGTTTGGAGACTTAGATGCAAAACGATCATAGCAGAGAACAGCGTTTTAAGACTGAGGTGCAGAAGGACTGTTGCAGAGACCACAGGTTGGAGACTAGGGTGCAGAGGACTGTTGCAGAGAGCACAGGTGGAGACTGGGGTGCAGAAGGCATGTTATAGAGAACAGACTTTAGAGACTGGGGTCCAGGAGGCCTGTTATGGAGAGGAGAGTTTGGAGAAGTGGTGCAGAAGGACTTTTAGAGAGGGCAGAGTTGGGAGACTTGGTTGCAGAAGGATCTTAGAGAGAGCAGACGTTGGAGACTGAGGTGTAGAATGATCGTTTCAGAGAGAAGAGTTTGGAGACTGGTGTGCAGAAGGCCTGTTAAAGAGAGCAGAGGTTAAAGACTGGAGTTCAGAAGGAGTGTTATAGAGAGCAGAGTTAGGAGACTGGGTGGCAGAAGTATCTTACAGAGAACAGAGTTTGGAGACTGAGGTGCAGGAGGACTGTTACAGAGAGCAGTTGTTGGAGACTGGTGTTCTCCTGGATCGTGCAGAGAGAAGAGGTTTCAGGCTGAGGTGTAGATCGACTGTTACAGTAAGCAGAGGTTTGAGACTGAGGTACAGAAGGACTGTTACAGAGAGCAAATTTTGGAGACTGTGTTGCAGAAGGATCTTACATAGAGCAGAGTTTGGAGACTGAGGTGCAGAAGGACTCTTAAAGAGAGCAGAGTTAGGAGACTGGGGTACAGAAGGATCGTTGGAGAGAGCAAAATTTTCAGACTGAGGTGCAGAAGGAGTTTTGCAGAGAGCAGAAGTTGGAGACTGCAGTACAGAAAAACTGTTGCAGAGAGCAGAGGTTGGAGACTAAGGTACACAAGGAGTTTTCCAGAGAGCAGATGTTGGATACTTTTGTTCAGAAGGACTGTTGCAGAGAGCAGAAGTTTGAGAATGGGTTGCAGAATGACTTTTTCTGAGAGCAGAGGTTGGAGACTGAGGTTCTGAAGGACGGATAAAAAAAAGCAGAAGTGGAGGACTGGCGTGCAAAAGGACCTTTACAGAGAGCAGAGTTTGGAGACTGCCGTACATAAATACTGTTACAGAGAGCAGAGTTTTGAGACTGGGGAGCAGAATGAGTGTTGCAAAGTACAGAGGTTGGAGACTGGGGTGCAGTAGGACCGTTGCAGAAAGCAGAGATTGGAGACTGGCGTGGAGAAGGAATATTACAGAGAGCAGAGTTTGGAAACTGGGGTCAGAAGGATCTTTCAGAGAGCAGAGGTTGGAGACTGGGGTGCAGAAAGATCGTTTCAGAGAGCAGATTTTGGACACTGGGGTGCAGAAGGACTGTTGCAGAGAGAAGATGTTGGAGTCTGGGGTGCAAAAGGACTCTTTCAGAGAGCAGAGGTTGAAGAGTGAGGTGGATATGGACTGTTACCGAGAACAGAGTTTGGAGACTGGGGTGCAGAAGGCCTGTTGCAGAGAGCAGAGGTTTAAGACTGAAGTACAGAAGGATCATTGCAGAGAGCAGAGTTGGAGACTTGGCTGCAGAAGGATTGTTACACATAGCACATGTTGCAGACTGGGGTGCAGAGAGAATTTTGCAGACAGCAGAGGTTGGAGACTGGGGTGCATAAGGACTGTCGCAGATAGCAGAGTTTAGATATGAGGTGAAGAAGGACTGTTACATAGAGCAGAGGTTGTAGACTGCGGTGCATATGGACTGATACAGAAAGTAGAGTTTGGAGACTGGGGTGCAGGAGGACCGTTACAGAGAGAAGTGTTTGGAGACTGCGGTAAGGAAGAACTGTTACAGAGAGTTGAGGTTGGTGACTGGGGTGTGTAAGGAGTGTTGCAAAGAAAAGAGTTTGGAGACTGAGGTGAAGAAAGACTGTTAAAGAGAGCAGAGTTTTTAGACAAGGTTGCAGAAGGATCTTACAGAGAGCAGAGATTGTAGACCGAGGTGAAGCAGGAGTGTTACAGAGAACAGAGTTTGAAGACTGGGTTGCCGACGTATTGTAATAGAAAACAGACTTTGGAGACTAGGGTGCAGAAGGCCTGTTACGGATAGGAGAGATAAAAGAAGGCGTGCAGAAGGACTGTTACAGAATGCAGAGTTTGGAGACTGGGTTGCAGAAGGAACTTACAGAGAGCAGATGTTGGAGGGTGAGGTGCGGAGGGACTTTTACAGAGAGCAGAGTTTGTTGACAAAGATGCAGAAGGACTGTTGCAGATACCAGAGGTTGGAGACTGGGGTATAGAAAGACTGTTGCAGAAACCAGAAGTTGGAATCTGGGTTGCTAACAGACTGTTGAAGAGAGCAGGTGTAGGAGACTGAGCTGCAGAAGGACTGTTACAAAGAGCAGAAGTTTTGTGACTGGGGTGCAAAAGGACTGATACAGAGAGCAGAGTTTTGAGACAGGGGTGCAGAAGGCCTGTTACAGAAAGCAGAGGTTGGAGACTGGGTTGCAGAAGGGCTGTTACAGAGAGCAGAATTTGGAGACTGGGTCGCAGAAGAATCTTACATGGGGCAGAGTTTGGAGACTGAGGTGCAGAAGGACTGTTATGGAGAGCAGAGTTAGGAGACTGGGGTGCAGAAGGATCATTGGAGACAGCAGAGTTTCCAGACTGAGGTGCAGAATGACTTTTGCAGAGATCAGATGTTGGAGACTTCGTTGCAGTAGGACTGTAGCAGAGAACAGATGTTGGAGACTGGGATTCAGAATGATCCTTGCAGATAGCAGAGGTTGACACTGGGGTGCAGAAGGACTGTTACACAGAGCAGAGGTTTAAGACTGAGGTGTAGAAGGACAGTTACAGAGAGTAGAGGTTGGAGACTCAGGTGCAGAAAGACCATTGCAGAGAGCAGAGGTTGGAGACTGAGGAGCAGAAGGATTGTTACAGATAGCAGAGGTTGGAGACTGGGGTCTAGGAGGACTGTAGCAGAGAGCACAGGTTAAAGACTAAGGTGCAGAGGGACAGTTACACAGAGCACAGGTTGGAGACTAGGGTGCACAAGGACGGATAAGAGAGAAGAGGTTGGAGACTGGGGTGCAGAAGAAATGTTACAGAGAGCAGAGGTTGGAGACTGGGATTCAGAAGGATTCTTGCAGATAGCAGAGGTTGACACTGGGGTGCAGAAGGACTGTTACACAGAGCTGAGGTTGAAGACTGAGGTGAAGAAGGACAGTTACAGAGAGCAGATGTGGGAGACAGGAGTGCAGGACTGATACAGAGCAGAAGTTGAAGAGTGAGGTACAGAAGGACTGTTACACAGAGCAGAGGTTGGAGACTCGGGTGCAGAAAGATTATTGCAGAGAGCAGAGTTTTCAGACTGAGGTACAGAAGAACTGTTGCAGAGAGCAGATGTTGGAGATTGGGGTGCACAAGGACTGTTGTAGCGAGCAGGGGTTGGAGACTGGGGTGCAGAGTGATCGTTGCAGAGAGCAGAGGTTGGACACTGGGGTGCAGAAGGACTGATACAGAGAGCAGAGTTTTCAGACTGGGGTGCAGAAGGTCTTTTACAGAGAGCAGAGTTTGGAGAGTGAGGTGCCGAAAAACTGTTACAGAGAGCAGAGTTTGGAGACTGGGTTGCAGAAGGATCTTACATAGAGCAGACAGTGGAGACTGAGGTGTAGAAGCACTGTTACAGAGAGTAGAGGTTGGAGACTCAGGTGCAGAAAGACCGTTGCAGAGAGCAGAGATTGGAGACTGAGGAGCAGAAGGATTGTTTCAGAGAGCAGAGGTTGGAGACTGGGGTCTAGGAGGACTGTAGCAGAGAGCACAGGTTAAAGACTAAGGTGCAGAGGGACAGTTACACAGAGCACAGGTTGGAGACTAGGGTGCAGAAGGACGGATAAGAGAGAAGAGGTTCGAGACTGGGGTGCAGAAGAAATGTTACAGAGAGTAGAGTTTGGAGACTGGGGTACAGAAGCATATTACAGCGAGCAGAGGTTGGAGACTGGTGTGAAGAAGGACTGCTGCAGAGAGCAGAATTTAGAGACTGGGGTGCAGAACGATTGTTACAGAGATCAGAGGATAGACACTGGGGTGCAGAAAGACTTGTGCATAGAGCAGAAGTTTGAGATTTGGGTGCAGAAGGAACTGTTCCAGAGAGCAGAAGTTGGAGACTGAGGTGCAGAAGGACTGTTATAGAACAGAAGATTGAGACAGGGGTGCAGAAGAAATGATTCAAAAAGCAGTGGTTGAAGACTGGGGTACAGAAGGACCATTAAAGAGAGCAGAGGTTTGAGTCTCCAATACAGAAAGATTCTTACAAAGAGCAGAGGTTGGAGACTTGGGTGCAGAAGGACTGTTGCAGAGATTAGATGATGGAGACTGGGGTCCAGAGGGACTGTAGCAGAGAGCAGACTTTGGAGACTAAGGTGCAGAAGGACAGTTACAAAGAGCAGAGTTTGTAGACTGGTGTGAAGAAGCACTGACAAGAAAGCAGAATTTGGAGATTCGGGTGCAGAAGTATTCTTACAGAGAGCAGAGTTTTGAGAATGCAGTACAGAAGGACTCTTAAAGAGAGCAGAGTTTGGAGACTAGGGTGGAGAATGACTGTTGCAGATAGCAGATGTTGGAGACTGGGGTAAAGGAGGAATGTTGCAGAAAGCAGAGGATGGAGACTGGGGTGCACAAGGACTGTTGCACAGAGCAGAGGATGGAGACTGGGGTGTAGAAGGTCTGTTGCAGAGAGCACACGTTGGAGACAGGTGTGCAGAAGGATCATTTGGGCGAGCAGACTATAGAGACTGAGGTGTAGAAGGACTGTTGCAGAGAGCAGAGGTTGGAGACTGGAGTGTCGAAGGACTGTTTCAGAGAGTAGATGTCGGAGACTAGGGTGCACAAGGACTGTTGCATAGAGCAGAGGTTTGAGAATTCAGTACAGAAGAACTATTACAGAGAGCAGAGATTGGAGACTGGGGTGGAGAATGAGTGTTGAAGAGAGCAGATGTTGGACACTGGGGTGCAAAAGGACTGCTACATTGAGCAGAAGATGGTTACTGGGGTGAAGAAAGACTGTTACAGAGACCAGAGGTTGCAGACTTATTTGCAGAACGACTGATGTAGGGAACAGATGTTGGAGCCTGGGGGTGCAGAAGGATCGTTTAGGCGAGCAGAGTATGGAGACTAGAGTGTAGAATGACTTTTGCAGAGAGCAGATGTTGAAAACTTGGGTGCAGAAAGACTGTTGCATAGAGCAGTGATTGGAGACTGAGGTACAGAAGAACTGTTACAGAGAGCAGAGTTTGGAGACTGGGGTAAAGATGGATTATTGCAGAGAGCAGAGTTTTCAGACTGAGGTACAGAAGAACTGTTGCAGGAAGCCAATGTTGGAGACTGGGGTTCACAACGACTGTTTCAGCTAGCAGAGGTTTGAGCCTGGTGTGCAGAAGGATCATTGCAGAGAGCAGAGGTTAGGGTCTGGGTGCAGAAAGATCGTTATAGAGAGCAGAGTTTTGAGACTGGGGTGCAGAGGGACTTTTACATAGAGCACAGGTTGGAGACTTGGGTGCAGAAGGAATGTTGAGGAGAGCAGAGGTTGGAGATTTTTTTGCAGAAGGACTGTTGCAGAAAGCAGAGGTTGGAGACTGAGGTGCAGAAAGACTGTTGCAGAGAGCAGAGTTTAAAGACTGGGGTACAGAAAGACTGTTACAGAGAGGAGACGTTGGAGACTGGGTTTCAGAAGGATCTTACAAGGAAAGAGTTTGGAGACTGAGGTGCAGAAGGACTGTTACAGAAAGCGGAGGTTCGAGACTGAGGTGCAGAAGGATCCTTACAAAGAGCAAAGGTTGGATACTGGGGTGCGACGGATTTTTACAGAGAGCAATGGTCTGATACTGGGGTGCAGAAGGAATATTGCAGAGAGCAAAGGTTGGAGACTGAGGTTCAGAAGGACTGTTGCTGAGAGTAGACGTTGGAGATTGGCATGCAGAAGGACTGTTGCAGAGAGCAGAGGTTTTAGTCTGCGATGTAGAAAAACTGTTGCAGAGAGTAGAGTTTGGAAATTGGGGTCCAGAAGGAGTGTAGCAGAGAGCAGAGGTTGGAGACTAAGGTGCAGAAGTACAGTTACACAGAGCACAGTTTGGAGACTGGGGTGCAGAAGGACTGATACAGAAAGCAGAGATTGGATACTCGTGTGCAGAAGTACCCTTACCGAGAGCAGAGTCTGGAGAATGCAGTACAGATGGACTGTTAAAGAGAGCAGAAGTTGGAGACTGGGCTGGAGAATTACTGTTGCAGAGAGCAGATGTTGGAGACTGGAGTGCAAAAGGACTGTTGCAGAGGGTAGTGGATGGATACTATGGTGCAGAAGGACTGTTGCAGAGAGCAGAGGTTGCAGACTGAGTTGCAGAAGGACTGTTAGAGAGGGAAGAGTTTGCAGACGGTGGTGCAAAACGACTGATACAGAAAGTAGAGGTTGGATACTGGGGTGCATGAGGACCCTTACAGAGAACAGAGGTTGGAGACGGCGGTACAGAAGAACTGTTACAGAGAGCCGAGGTTGTAGAGTGGGGTGCAGAAGAACTGATGTAGAGAACAAATTTTGGAGACTGGGGTGCAGAAGGATCGTTGGTGTGAGCAGAGTACAGAGACTAGGGTGTAGAAGGACTGTTACAAAGAGCAGAGTTTTCAGACTGAGGTACAGAAGAACTGTTGCAGGAAGCAGATGTTGGAGACTAAGTTTCACAAGGACTGTTGCAGCGAGCAGAGGTTTGAGACTGTGGTGCAGAAGGATCGTTGCAGAGAGCAGAGGTTGGAGACTGAGGTGCAGAAAGAATGTTGTGGAGAGAAGAGGATTGAGACTTGAGTGCAGAAGGACTGTTGCAGAAAGCAGAGTTTGGAGACTGAGGTGCAGAAGGACCCTTATCGAGAGCAGAGGTTGGAGATTGCAGTACAGAAAGACTGTTAAAGAGAGCAGAGGTTTGAGACTGGGGTGAAGAAGGACTGTTGCAGAGAGCAGAGGATAAAGACTGGGGTGCAGAAGGAATCTTGTGGAGAGCAGAGTTTGAAGACTGGTTGCAGAAAGACTGTTTCAAAGAGCAGAGGTTGCAAAGTGAGGTGCAGAATGATGGTTACAGAGAGCAGAGTTTGGAGACTGTGGTATAGAAGGACTGATATAGAAAGTAGAGGTGGGAGACAGGGTTGCAAAAGGACCCTTACAGAGAACAGAGGTTGAAGACTGAAGTACAGAAGAACTGTTGTAGAGAACAAGGTTGGAGACTGGGGTTTAGAGGTACCAATGGAAAGAGCAGAGGTTGGAGACTGGGGTGCAGAAGGAATGTAACAGAGAGCACAGGTTGGAGACTGGGGTGTAGAAGGAGTGTTACAGAGAGCAGAGTTTGGAGACTGAGGTGCAGAAGTACTATTACAGAAAGCAGAGGTTGAAAATTGGGGTGTAGAAGGAACGTTACAGAGACCAGAGGATGGAGACTGCGGTACAGAAGGACTGTTACACAGAGTAGATCTCGGAGACTGGAGAGCAGAAGGACTGTTGCAGAGGACAGAAGTTGGAGAGTGGGGTGGAGAAGGAATGTTACAGAGAGCAGAGTTTAGAAACTAAAGTGAGGAAAGATCTTACAGAGAGCAGAGGTTGGAGACTGTGGTGCAGAAGGACTGTTGCACAGAGCAGATGTTGGAGACTAGGTTGGAAAAGAATCGTTGCAGAGAGAAGAGGTTGGAGACTGGGGTGCATAAGGATCTTACACAGAGCAGAGGTTGGTGACTAGGGTGCAGGACTGTTGCCGAGAGCAGGGGTTGGACACTGGGGTATAGAAAAATCATTGCAGAGAGAAGAGGTTGGAGACTGGGGTTCTGAAGGCCTGTTACAGAGAGCAGAAGTTCGAGACTTGGTTGTCAAATTCCTGTTAGAGAGAGCAGAGGTTGAAAACTATTCTGCAGAAAAACTTTTACAGAGAGCAGAGTTTGGAGACTGGGTTTCAGAAGGGTCTTAAAAAGAGAAGAGGTAGGAGACTGAGGTGCAGAAGGATCGTTGCAGAGAGCAGAGTTTTTAGACTGAGTCGCTGAATGACTGTGGCAGAGAGCAGAGGTTGAAGACTGGAGTGAAGAAGGATCGGTGCAGAAAGCAGAGGTTGGAGACTGGTGTGCAGAAGGACTGTTACAGAGAGCAGAGTGTGGCGACTGGGTCAGAGAAGGATCCTACAGAGAGCAGAGGTTGAAGAATCAGGTGCAGAAAGACTGTTACAGAGAGCAGAGGTTGGAGAATGGGATAGAGAAGGAATGTAAAAGAGAGTTGATGTTGGTAACTAGGGTGCCGAAGGACTGTTGGAGAGAGCAGAGTTTGGAGACTGGGGTGCAGAAAAACTGTTGCGGAGAGCAGAGGTTGGAGACTGGGGTGAAGAAAGACTGTTACAGAGAGCAGAAATAGGAGACAGCAGTGCAGAAAGATCTTACAGAGAGCATAATTAGGAGACTGAGTTGCAGAAGGACTGTTGTAGGGATCAGAGGTTGGAGAATGGGGTATAGTAGGATCATTGCAGAGAGCAGAGGTTAAAGACTGGGGTGCAGAAGGATCGTTGCAGAGAGCAGAAGTTGGAGACTTGCGTGCAGGAGGCCTGCTAAAGAGAGAAGATTTGGAGACTGGCATGCAGAAGGCCTGTTACAGAGTGGAGAGGTTGGAGATTTGGGAGCAGAAGGACGGGTACAGAGAGCAGATTTTGAAGAAAGGGCTGCTGAAGGATCTTACAGAGAGCAGAGTTTGGAGACTAAGGTGCAGGTGGACTGTTACAGAGAGCATTGGTTGGAGACTGGGGTGCAGAAGGATCGTGGAGAGGAGAGGTTTCAGACTGAGGTGCAGAAGTACTGTTACAGAGAGCAGAGGTTGGAGATTGAGGTGTAGAAAGACTTACGGAGAGCAGAGTTTGGAGACTGAGTTGCAGAAGGACTGTTATAGAAAGCAGAGGTTGGAAATTGGGGTGCAGAAGGACTGCTACAGAGAGCAGAGGTTGGAGACTGGGGTTCAGAAGGACTGATACAGAAAGCAGAGGTTGAAGACTGGGGTGAAGAAGGACTGTTACAGAGAGCAGAGGTAGGAGACAGTGGTGCCGAAGGACTGATGAAGAGAGCAGAGGTTTTAGACTGGGATGTACAATGACTGTTGTAGAGATCAGAGGTTGGAGACTGAGGTGCAGTAGAATCATTGCAGAGAGCAGAGGTTAAAGACTGGGGTGTAGAAAGATTGTTCTAAAGAGAAGAGGTTGGAGACTTGCGTGCAGAAGGCCTGCTTAAGAGAGCAGTTTTGGAGACTGGCGTGCAGAAGGCCTGTTACAGAGAGGAGAGGTTGGAGACTGGGGTGAAGAAGGACTGGTACAGAGAGCAGATTTTGAAGAAAGATTTGCTGAAGAATCTTACAGAGAGCAGAGGTTGGAGACTAAGTTGCAGGTGGACTGTTACAGAGAGCAGTGGTTGGAGACTGGGGTGCAGAAAAATCGTGGAGAGGAGAGGTTTCAGACTGAGGTGCAGAAGTACTATTACAGAGAGCAGAGGTTGGAGATTGAGGTATAGAAGGACTGTTACGGAGAGCATAGTTTAAAGACTGAGGTGCAGAAAGACTGTTACAGAAAGCAGAGGTTGGAAATTGGGGTTCAGAAGAACCGTTATAGAGAGCAGAGGATGGAGACTATGGTATAGAAGGACTGTGAAAGAGATCAGAGGTGGGAGATTTGGGTACAGAAGGACTGTTAAAGAAAGCATAGGTTGGAGACTGAGGTGAAGAAGGATAAACACAGAGAGCAGAGGTTGGAGACTGGGGTTCAGAAGGACTGATTCAGAAAGTAGAGGTTGGAGACTGGGGTGCAGAAGGACCGTTACAGGAAACAGAGTTTGGTGAATGCAGTACAGAAGGACTGTTACAGAGAGCAGATATTGGAGACTGGAGAGCAGAAGGACTTATGTAGAGGACAGAATTTGAAGACTGGGGTGCCGCAGGACCCTTGTAGAAAGCAGACCTTGGCGACTGGGGTGTAGACGGAATGTTAGAAAGAGCAGAGTTCGGAAACTGGAGTGCAGAAAGATCGTACAGAGAGCAGAGGTTGGAGACTGTGGTGCAGAAGGACTGTTGCAAGGAGCAGACGTTGGAGACTGGGGTCCAGAAAGATCGTTGCAGAGAGCATAGTTTGCAGACTGGGGTGCAGAAGGCTTTTGCAGAGAGCAGAGTTTGGAGACTGAGGTGCAGGAGAACTGTTACAGAGAGCAGATGTTAAAGACTGGGTTTCAGAACGATCTTACAGAGAGCAGATGATGGAGAATGAGGTGCAGAAGGCTTGTAACAGACAGCAGAGGAGGAGACTGGGGTGCAGGACGTTCGTTTCAGACAGCAGAGTTTTAATACTGTGGTGCAGAAAAACTGTTGCAGAGACCAGATGTTGAAGACTGGGGTGTAGAAGGACTGTTGCAGAGAGCAGATGTTGGAGTCTGGGGTGCAGAAGGACCGTTGCAGAGAACAGAGTTTGAAGACTGAGTGCAGAAGGATTGTTACAGAGAGCAGAATTTGGAGACTGAAGTGCAGAAGGACTGTTGCAGAGAACAGAGGTTGGAGACTGAGGTGCAGAAGTCCTGTTACATAGAACAGAGTTTAGAGACTGGGGTGCAGAAGGATCGTTGCAAATAGCAGAGCTTGGAGACAGGGGTGCAGAAGAATCTTATAGAGAGCAGAAGTTAGAGACTGAGGTTAAGAAGGACTGTTGCAGAGATTAGAGGTTGGAAACTGGGGTTCAATAGGATCATTGCAGAGAGCAGAAGGTGGAGATTTGGATGCAGAAAGATCATTGCAGAGAGCAGAGTTTGAAGACTGGGGTGCAGAAGGCCTGCTACAGAGAGCAGAGTATGGAGACTGGTGTGCAGACGGTTTGTTACAGAGAGGAGAGGTTGGAGACTGGGGTGCAGAAGGACTGTTATAGAGACCAGAGTTTGGAGACTGGGTTGCTGAAGGATCTTACAGAGAGCAGAGGTTAGAGACTGATGTGCAGGTGTACTGTTACAGAGAGCAGTGTTTGGAGACTGGGGTGCAGAAGGATCATGAAGAGAGCAGAGGTTTCAGACTGAGGGGCAGAAGGATTGTTAAAGGGAGCAGAGGTTTGAGACTGAGTTGTAGAAGGACTGTTACAGAGAGCAGAGTTTGGAGACAGAGGTGTAGAAGGACTGTTACAGGAATCAGAATGTGGAAATTGGCCTGCACAAGGACCATTAAAGAGAGCAGAGTTTGGAGACTGCGGTTTAGGACTGTTACGGAGAGAAGAGGTTGGAGACTGGGATGCAGAAGGACTCATATAGAGAGCACAAGTTGGAGACTGAGGTGCAAAGGATGGATACAGAGAATAGAGGTTGTAGACTGGGGTTCAGACAGGCTGATACAGAAAGCAGAGTTCAGAGACAGGGGTGTAGAAGAACTGAAACAGAGATCAGAGGTTGGACACTGCTAGTACAGAAGGACTCTTACAGAGAGCAGATCTCGGAGACTGTGGAGCAAAAAGACAATTCCAGAGAGAATAGGTTGGAGAATGAGGTGCAAAAGAACTGTTACAGAGAGCAGAGTTTGGAGCCTTGGGTGCAGAAGGACTGTTACAGAGAGCAGAGTTTGGAGAACGGGGTTCAGAATAATCTTACAGAGAGCAGAGTTTGGAGACTTGGGTGCAAAATGACTGTTGAAGAGAGCAGATATTGGAGACTAAGGTGGAGAAAAATCGTGGCAGAAAGAAAAGGTTTGAGATTGGGGTGCAAAAGGCCTCTTACACAGAGCAGAATTTGGAGACTGCATTGCAGAAGTCCTGTTACAGAGAGCAGAGGTTGGAGACTGTTGTGCAGAAGTACTGTTACAGAGTGCAGAATTTAAAGTCTGGGTTGCAGAAGGATCAAACAGAGAGCAGAGTTTGGAGACTGAGGTGCAGAAGGACTGTTACAGAGAGCAGAGGTAGGAGACTGGGGTGCAGAAGGGTCGTTGCAGAGAGCAGAGTTTTCAGACTGAGGTGCAGAATGACTGTTGCAGAGAGCAGATTTTGGAGAGTAACGTGCAGAAGGACTGTTGCAGAGAGCAGATGATGATAAATAGGGTCCAGAAGGACTAATGTACAAAGCAGATGTTGATGACTGGGGTGCAGAAGGACTGTTGCAGAGAGCAGAGTTTGGAGACTGAGGTGCAAAAGTCCTGTTACAGAGAGCAGAGTTTGGAGACTCGGATTAAGAAGGACAGTTTCAGAGAGCAGAGGTTAAATACAGGGGTGCAGAAGGATCTTACAGAGAGCAGAATTTGGAGACTGAGTTACAGAAGGACTGTTGCAGAGATCAGAGCTTGGAGACTGAGGTGAAGAAAGACTCTTACAGAGAGCAGAGGTTGGAAACTGGGACGCAGAAGGACTGATACAGAAAGCAGCGATTGGAGTCTGGGGTGCAGAACGACCGTTACAGAGAGCAGAGGTTGCATACTGCAGTACAGGAGGACTGATACAGAGTGCAGTGGTTGAAGACTGGGGTTCAGAAGTACTGTAGCAGAGAGCACATATTGGTAACTAGGGTGCAGAAGGACTGTTGAAGAGAGCAGAGTTTGGAGACTGGGGTGCAGAATGACTCTTGCGGAGAGCAGAGGTTAGAGACTGGGGTGCAGAAGGACTGTTACAGAGAAAAGAGGTTGGAGACAGGGTTGCAGAAGGATCTTACAGAGAGCAGAATTTGTAGACTGAGGTGCAGAAGGACTGTTGCAGAGATCAGAGGTTGGAGACTTGGGTGCAGTAGGATCATTGCATAGAGCAAAGGTTGGGGACTGCGTGAAGAAGAATCATTGCAGAGAGCAGAGGATGGAGAGTGGGGTGCAGAAGGCCTGCTATAGAGAGCAGAGTTTCAAGACTGGAGTGCATAACGCCTGTTACAGAGAGGAGAGGTTGGAGAGTGGGGTGCAGAAAAGGTGTTACAGAGATCAGAGTTTAGAGACTGGTTTGCTGAAGGAACTTACAGTGAGCAAATGTTGGAGACTGAGGTGCAGGTGGACTGTTACAGAGAGCAGTGGTTGGAGACTGGGGTGCAAAAGTATCGTGGAGAGCAGAGGTTTCAGACTGAGGTTCAGAAGTACTGTTACAGAGAGCAGAGGTTGGAGACTGAGGTGTAGCAGGACTGTTACAGAGAGCAGAGTTCAGAGACTGACGTGCAGAAGGACTGTTACAGAATGCAGAGGTAGGAAATTGGGGTGCAGAAGGACCGTTCCAGAGAGCAGAGGTTGGAGAATGCGGTATAGAAGGACTGTTACAGAGAGCAGAGTTTGGAGACTGGGGTGCAAAAGTATTGTTACAGAAAACACAGATTGAAGACTGAAGTGCAGAAGGATAGATACCAAGAGCAGAAGTTGGAGACTGGGGTTCAGAAGGACTGATTGAAAAAGCAGAGGTTGGAACCTGGGTTTCAGAAGGACCGTTACAGAGAGCAGAGGTTGAAAACTGCGGTACATAAGGTCTCTGACAGAGAGAAGATCTCGGAGACTGGGGAGCAGAAGGACTGTTGCAAAGGACAGAGGTTTGAGACTGGGGTGGAGAAGAAATTTTACAGAGAGCAGAGTTTGAAAACTGGATTGCAGAAAGATCTTAAAGAGAGCAGATGTTGGAGACTGTATTGCAGAAGGACTGTTGCTGAGAGCAGACGTTGGAGACTGGGGTCCAGAAGGTTCGTTGCAGAGAGCAGAGTTTGTAGACTGGGGTGCAGAAGGACTGCTGCAGAGAGCAGAGTTTGGAGACTGGAGAGCAGAAGGACTGTTGCGGAGAGCAGATTTTAGAGACTAGGCTGTAGAAGGATTGTTACAGAGAGCAGGTTATGAAGACTGAGGTGCGGAAGGACTGTTACAGAGAGCAGCGTTTTGAGACTGGGTTGCAGAAGGACTGTTACAGAGAGCAGAGGTTGGAGACTTCCGTTCAGATGGATTTTACAGAGAGCAGAGTTTGCAGACTGGGGTGCAAAAGGAGAGTTGCAGAGAGCAGATGTTGGAGACTTGGGTGGAGACGTATAATTGCAGAGAGAAGAGGTTAGAGACTAGGGTGATGAAGGCCTATTACAGAGATCAGAGGTTGAAGACTGAGGTGCAGAAGGACTGTTTCAGAGATGAGAGGTTGGAGACTGGGGTTTAGTAGGATCATTGCAGAGAGCAGAGGTTGGAGACAGGCGTGAAGAAGGACTGTTACAGAGAGGAGAGGTTGGAGACTGGGGTGCAGAAGGACTGATGTAGAGAGCAGAGTTTGGAGACTGAGTTCCAGAAGGATGTTACAGAGAGCAGAGTTTGGAGACTGAGGTTCAGGTGGACTGTTACAGAGAGCAGTGCTTGGAGACTGGGGTGCAGAAGGATTGTGCAGAGAGCAGAGGTGTCAGACTGAGGAGCAGATAGACTGTTCCAGAGAGCAGACTTTGGAGACTGAGTTGCAGAAGGATAGATAAAGAGAGCAGAGGTTTGTGACTGGGTTTTAGAAGGATCCTACAGAGAGCAGATTATGGAGACTGAGGTGCAGAAGGACTGCTGCAGGGAGCAGAGGTTGGAGACTGGGGTGAAGAAGGACTGTTGCAGAGAGCAGAGGATGGAGACTGGACTTCAGAAGGAATGTTGCAGAGAGCAGAGTTTGGAGACTGAGGTGCAGAAGGACTGTTGCAGAGAGCAGAGGTTGGAGATTGAGGTGCAAAATCCTGTTACAAAGAGCAGTGGATGGACACTGAGGTGCAGAAGGATCATTGAAATTTGCTGAGCTTGGAGACAGAGGTGCAGAAGGATCTTACAGAGAGCAAAAGTTGGAGATTGTTTTGCAGAAGGACTGTGTCAGAGATCAGAGGTTGGAGACTGGGGTGCAGTAGGATCATTGCAGAGAGCAGAGTTTGGAGACTGGGGTGCAGAAGAATCGTTGCAGAGAGGACAGGTTGGAGACTAGGGTGAAGAAAGCTTGCTACAGAGAGCAGAGGTTTAAGACTGGCATGCCGAAGGCCTGTTACAGAGAGCAGATTTTGGAGACTGAGGTGTAGAAGGACTGTTACAGAGAGCAGAGTTTGAAGACTAAGGTGCAGAAGAACTGTTACAGAAAGAAGTGGTTGGAAATTGGGGTGCAAAAAAATCGAAAGACCAGAAAGACCAGAGTTGGAGACTGCAGTAGAGAAAAAGTGTAACAGAGAGCAGAGGTTGGAGACTGAGGTGCAGAAGGATAGATACAGAGAGCAAAGTTTTGAGACTGGGGTTCAGAAGGACTGATAGAGAAAGCAGAGTTTGGAGACTGGGGTGCATAAGGACCGTTCCGGAGAGCAGATGTGGGAGACTGGGGAGCAGAAGGACTTTTGCAGAGGACAGAGTTTGGAGAATGGGGTTTTTCAGGACATTTGAAAAAAGCAGAGGTAAAAAATGGGGTAGAGAAGGAATGTTACAGAGAGCAGAGTTTGGATACTGGAGTACAGAAGGATCTTACAGTGAGCAGAGGTTGGATACTTTGGTGTAGATGGACTGTTGAAGAGAGCAGAGGTTGGAGACTGGGGTGGAGAAGGACTGTTGCAGAGAGCAGAGTTTGGAGACTGGAGTGCAGAAGGACTGTTGCGGAGAGCAGAGGTTGGAGACTGACGTGCAGAAGTCTTGTAACATAGAGCAGAGGTTGGAGACTGAGGGGCAGAAGGATTGTTACAGAGAGCAGAGTTTGAAGAATAGGGTGCAGAAGGACTGTTGAAGAGAGAAGAGGTTGGAGACTGGGGTGCAGAAGGACTGTTGCAGAGAGCAGAGTTTGGAGACAGGGGTGCAGAAGGACTGTTGCAGAGAGCAGAGGTTGGATACTGAGGTGCAGAAAGACTCTTAGCGAGAGGTTAATTTAGAGACTGGAGTGCAGAAGGACTGATACCGAAAACAGAGAATGGAGTCTGGGCTGCACAAAGAAGTTTACAGAAAGCAGAATTTGAAGACTGCAGTATAGAAAGACTGTTGCAGAGAGCAGAGTTTTGAGACTGATGTGCAGAAGGATAGATACAGAGAACAGAGGTTGGAGACTGGGGTTCAGAAAGACTGATACAGAAAGCAGAGTTTGAAGAATGGGGAGTAGAAGTACTGTTACAGAGATTAGAGTTTGGAGACTCAGGTGCAGAAGGACTGTTACAGGAAGCAGAGTTGTGAAATTGGGGTGCAGAATAATTTTACAGAGAGCAGATGTTGGAGACTGGGGTGGAGAAGAATCATTGCAGAGAGAAGAGTTTGGAGACTGTTTTGCAGAAGGACTGTTACAGAGTGCAGAGTTTAAAGACTTGGTTTCAAAAGGATCTTACAGAGAGCAAAGTTTGGAGACTGAGGTGTAGAAGGACTGTTACAGAGAGCAGAGTTTTGATACAACAGTGCAGAAGCATTTTACAGAAAGCAGAATTTTGAGACTAATGTGCAGAAAGACTGTTGCAGAGATCAGAGGTTGGAGAGTTGGGTGCAGTTGGATCATTGCAGAGAGCTGATGTTGGAGACTGAGGTGCAGAAGGATCGTTGCAGAGAGCAGATTTTGGAGACTGGCGTGCAGAAGGCCTGCTACAGAGAGAAGAGTTTGGAGACTGGCTTGCAGAAGGCCTGTTACAGAGAGGAGAGGTTGGAGACTGAGGTGCAGCTGGACTGTTAAAGTGAGCAGTGTTTGGAGACTGGGGGTGCAAAAGGATCGTGCAGAGAGCAGAGGTTTGAGACTGTGGTGCAGGTGGACTATTACAGAGAGCAGAGGTTGAAGACTGAGGTGTAGAAGGCCTGTTACAGAGAGGAGAGTTTGGAGACTCAGGTGCAGAAGGACTGTTATACAGAGCAGTGTTTGGTGACTGGGTTCCTGAAGGATATTACCGAGAGCAGAGGTTGGAGACTGAGGTGCAGGTGGACTGTTACAGAGAGCAGAGGTTTGAGACTGAGGTGTAGAAGGCCTGTTACAGAGAGGAGAGTTTGGAGACTCAGGTGCAGAAGGACTGTTACAGAAAGCAGTTTCTAAATTTGGCTGCAGAATGACCATTACAGAGAGCAGAGGTTGGAGACTGCGGTATAGGTCTGTTACCGAGAGCAGAGGTTGGAGACTGGAGTGCAGAAGGACTCTTACATAGAGCACAGGTTGGAGACTGAGGTGCAGAAGGATAGATACAGAGAACAGAGGTTGGAGACTGGGGTTCAGACAGACTGATACAGATAGCAGAGATGGAGACTGGGGTGTAGAAGGATCATTACTAAGAGCAGAGTTTGGAGACTGCTTTACAGAAGGACTGTTACAGAGAATAGATATCGGAGTCTGGGGAGTAGAAAAACTGTTGCAGAAAACAGAGTTTTGAGACTGGGGTCGAGAAGGAATGTTACAGAGAGCAAAGTTGGGAAACTGGAGTGCAGAACGATCTTACAGAGAGCAGAGTTTGGAGACTGTGGTGCAGAAGGACTGTTTCAAAAAGCAGACATTGGAGACTGGTTGAAGAAGAATCGTTCAAGAAAGCATATTTTAGAAACTGGAGTGCAGAAGGACTGTTACACAGAGAAGAGTTTGGTGATTGATTTGCAGAAGGACTGTTACAAAGAACAGAGTTTGGAGACTGGAGTGCAGAAGGACTGTTAGAGAGAGTAGAGTTTGGAGACTGGGGTTCTGATGGATCTTACAGAGAGCAGAGTTTTGAGACTGGGGTTCAAAAGGACTGCTGCAGAGACCAGATGTTGGAGACTGTAGTGGAGAAGAATCGTTGCAGAGAGCCGAGGGTGGAGACTGGGGTGCAGAAGAATCGTTGCAGAGAGCAGGTTTTGGAGTCTGGGGTGCAGAAGGCCTGCTACAGAGAGAAGAGTTTGGAGACTGGCCTGCAGGAGGCCTGTTACAGAGAGGAGAGGTCGGAGACTGGGGTGCACAAGGACAGTTATAGAGAGCAGAGTTTGGAGACTGGGTTGCTGAAGGTTCTTACAGAGCGCAGAGGTTGGAGACTGAGGTGCAGGTGGACTGTTACAGAGAGCAGTGTTTGGAGACTGGTTTGCAGAAGTTTCGTGAAGAGAGCAGAGGTGTCAGACTGAGGTTAAGTAGGACTGTTACAGAGAACAGATTTTGGAGACTGATGTGCAGAAGAACTGTTACAGAAAGCAGAGTTTGAAAATTGGGGTGGCAGAAGGACCGTTACAGAAACCAGAGGTTGGAGACTGCGGTATAGAAAAACTGTTACAGAGAGCAGAGGTTAGAGACTGGGGTGCAGAAGGAATGTTACAGAGAGCACAGGTTGGAGACTGAAGTGAAGAAGGATAGATACAGAGAGCAGAGTTTTGATACTGAGTTTCAAAAGGACTGATACAGAAAGCAGAGTTTAAAGACTGGGGTGCTGAAAGACCTTTACAGAGAGCAGAGGTTGGAGACTGCTGTATAGGACTGTTACCGAAAGCAGAAGTTAAAGACTGGGGTGCAGAAGGACTCTTACATAGAGCACAGGTTGGAGACTGAGGTCCAGAAGGATAGATACAGAGAACAGAGGTTGGAGACTAGGGATCAGACAGACTGATATAGAAAGCAGAGGTTGGAGACTGGGGTGTAGAAGGACCGTTAAAAAGAGCAGTGTTTGGAGACTGTGGTACAGAAGGACTGTTACAGAGAGCAGATCTTGGAAACAGGGGAGCAGAAGGACTGTTGCAGAGGACAGAGGTTGCAGACTCAGGTCAAGAAGGAATGTTACAGAGAACAGAGTTTTGAAACTGGAGTGCAGAGGATCTTACATAAAGAAGAGGTTGGAGACTGTGTTGCAGAAGGACTGTTGCAGAGAGCAGACGTTGGAGACTGGGGTGTAGAAGGACTGTTCCAGAGAGCAGATGTTCAAGACTGGTGTGCAGAAGGACTGTTACACAGAGCAGAGGTTGGAGACTTAGGTGCAAAAAGACTGTTACAGAGAGCAGAGTTTGGAGATTGGGGTTCAGATGGATCTTACAGAGAGCAGAGTTTGGAGATTGGGGTGCAAAGGACTGTTGCAGAGAGCAGAATCTGGAGACTGGGGTGGAGAAAAATCGGTGCAGAGAGAAGAGGTTGGAGACTGGGGTGCAGAAAGCCTGTTACAGAGAGCAGAGTTTGGAGACTGGGTGGCAGAAGACCTTTTACAGAGAGTAGAGGTTGGAGACTGTTTTGCAGAAGGACTGTTACAGAATGCAGAGTTTAAAGACTGGGTTGCAGAAGGATCTTACAGAGAGCAGAGTTCAGAGACTGAGGTGCAGAAGGACTGTTACAGAGAGCAGAGGTAGAAGACTGGGATGCAGAACTGTCGTTGCAGAGAGCAGAGTTTTCAGACTGAGGTACAGAAGAACTGTTGCAGAGAGCAGATGTTAGAGACTGGAGTGCAGAAGAACTGTTGCAGAGAGCAGATGTTGGAGACTGGGGTGGAGAATAACTGATAAAGAAAGCAGAGTTTTTAGACTGGGGTGCAGAACGACCCTTACAGAAAGCAGACTTTGGAAACTGCTATACAGGAGGACTTTTACAGAAAGAAGAGGTTGGAGACTGGGGTGGAGAAGAAGTGTTTCAGAGTGCAGATGTTAGATACTGGTGTGCAGAGCATACACTCCACCAAGGCAATCAGCAGTCAGCATCTTGAACAGCTGAAATATCCACCGTTATTCTCCGACAGATCTCAACAACAAAACAGGTGTGTGGCACTCAGCCCATCCCCCATACATCGGGAACTCGCATAAATTCTCTCCTAGGCTTGCCGGGGGAGGGAGAATCAGAGTGAGCCTGCATAAAGACTAGGGGGGAACTAGAGGCACCTGACCTGCAACCCCCCCTCCCCATCTGCAGCCAAAACAAAACCTGTCTAGCTAGCGCTGGGGAGGGGCAAGCAGGAAAAATCCAAAGGACAGAGTGCCTGGGATCCCAATTGCCAACTGTGGGACCCCGGAGATCCAGGCCCACTGATTCGTGCGGCCTGCCCTGCGGCTACAGAAGGTGTGGCGCCCCAGGGAAGCCATTAATTAGCAAGCAGGGAGAGGCTCGGCTGCGATCAGGTGGAATCCCGCCAGCCAAGCCCACACTGACCCCCTGGCTGAGTACGGGAGTTTAGACGGGGAAGGAAGCGGTACAGTCCCATCCCCCACAGCGGACACTCCACCAAGGCAATCAGCAGTCAGCATCTTGAACAGCTGAAATATCCACCGCCATTCTCCGACAGATCTCAACAACAAAACAGGTGTGTGGCACTCAGCCCATCCCCCATACATCGCGAACTTGCATAAAATCTCTCCTAGGCTTGCTGGGG
This sequence comes from Ictidomys tridecemlineatus, assembly GCF_052094955.1. NCBI lineage: Eukaryota > Metazoa > Chordata > Mammalia > Rodentia > Sciuridae > Ictidomys > Ictidomys tridecemlineatus. The sequence continues at coordinate 41,261 of NW_027521164.1, read as the reverse complement.
GAGGGAGAATCAGAGTGAGCCTGCATAAAGACTAGGGGGAAACTAGAGGCACCTGACCTGCAACCCCCCCTACCCATCTGCAGCCAAAAGGAAACCTGTCTAGCTAGAGCTGGGGGAGGGGCAAGCAGGAAAAATCCAAAGGACAGAGTGCCTGGTATCCCAATTGCCAACTGTGGGACCCCGGAGATCCAGGTCGACTAATTCGTGCGGCCTGCCCTGCGGCTACAGAAGGCTAGAAGGAGAAACCAGGAGGCTAGAGGTAAGGCCCTCGAGACTGGGCAGCTGGAAATTGCAGGCCCGCCGGCGACAGTTCACCCACTGCCTGCATAGCTGGGCTGTAGGAGAACACCCGGCCGCAGGTGACCGAGTACCCGCCCGCGGCCTGTGATACTGGGCGGCTAGAGACCGCCTGCCTGCCGCGACTGGCAGCTGAAATCAAATAGAGACAGTCCAGTCACACCACCTATCAGGACACCCCGGCAAGGAACTGGGGCCGGTCATAGCAAAGTAGTGTCGTCACTGGAGCTCGGACGTCAGATCTTCCTTCACAGTGGAATCCACGTCAGCAGGCATAGTTTAACAACACTAAGGAGAGGCATCAGTGTAATACAGAACCAAAACAAATCTATAGAAGAGAGCAGAAACACGACAATCAAATAGAGCTGGAAAGCAACGGGGACAACATGAGAAAACAAGGGATAAAAGGAGTACAAACAATGCAAGACAACTTAATTCAACAAGAGGACATAGAAACATCAGAAGCAGGGATAGGGAAAGAACTCAAGGCATACCTAACTCAAATGGAAAGGAATATTAGAGAAGACATGAGACAGCAAGTCCAAGCAATAAAAATATATTTTGAAAATGAATTAAACAAACAAATTCAAATGGCAAAGAACGAGCTCTACCAGGAGATAGAGATCTTAAAAAAAAATCAAACTATAATCCTAGAATTTCAGGAAACTATAAACCAAATTAAAAACTCAAACGAGAATATTACAAATAGACTTGATCAAGTAGAAGTCAGAACATCAGATAATGAAGACAAGGTTTATCAACTTGAAAAGAGTATCGTCAACACAGAAAAGATGCTTAAATCCCATGAGCAATCTATTCAAGAGATATGGGATGTCATTAAAAAACCAAATTTGAGAGTCATCAGGATAGAAGAAGGCACAGAGATTCAAACCAAAGGAATGGACAGCATATTAAATGAAATAATTCTAGAAAACTTCCCAGAGATGAAAGATGGAATGGATTGCCAAATCCTGGAAGCCTACAGGACCCCAAACATTCAAAACTATAATAGACCAACTCCAAGAAACATAATTATGAAGATAGCCAACATACAGGACAAGGAGAGAATATTAAAAGCTACCAGAGAAAAGAGACAGATTACATTCAGGGGTAAACCAATTAGGTTAACGACTGATTTCTCAGCACAGACTTTGAAAGCGAGAAGATCCTGGAACAATGTATTTCAAACGCTGAAAAATAATGGATTTCAACCAAGAATACTGTATCCAGCAAAATTGAGCTTCAGATTTGACAACGAAATTAAAATCTTTCACGATAAACAAAAGCTAAAAGAATTTGCAGCAAGAAAACCAGCACTGCAAAGCATTCTGAGCAATATACTACAAGAAGAGGAATTGAAAAATAGTGCCCAAAACTAACAACAAGAGGTATCTCAGTAAAGGAGGAGGAAAATAACCAAATGTAAAACTAGCCAAACTAAAATAAATAAATAAAGAAGCATGACTGGAAGTACAAATCATATCTCAATTGTAACTTTAAATGTTAATGGCCTAAACTCACCAATCAAGAGACATAGGCTAGCAACCTGGATCAAAAAAACAAATCCAACAATATGCTGCCTTCAGGAGACTCATATGATAGGAAAAGACATACACAGCCTGAAGGTAAAAGGTTGGGAAACATCATACCACTCACATGGCCCTCGGAAGCAAGCAGGAGTGGCCATACTCATATCAAATAAAATCAACTTCAAACCTAAGTTAATTAAGAAGGATAAAGAAGGACACTATATAGTGTTAAAAGGGACCATCCACCAACAAGACATAACAATTATCAATTTGTATGCACCAAACAATGGAGCTGCAATCTACATAAAACAAACACTCCTCAAGTTCAAGAGTCAAATAGACCATAACACAATAATTACGGGTGACTTCAACATGCCGCTCTCGCCATTAGACAGATCCTCTAGACAAAAACTGAATAAAGAAACTATAGAACTCAACAGCACAATCAATAACCTAGACCTAACGGACATATATAGAATATACCAACCATCATCAAGTGGATACACGTTCTTCTCAGCAGCACATGGATCCTACTAAAAAATAGACCATATATTATGCCATAAGGCAAATCTTAGTAAATATAAAAGTGTGGAGATAATACCATGCACCATATCTGACCATAATGGAATGAAATTGGAAATCAATGATAAAAAAAGGAAGGAAAAATCCTACACCACATGGAAAATGAACAATATGTTATTGAATGATCAATGGGTTACAGAAGACATAAAGAAAGAGATAAAAAAATTCTTAGAGTCAAATGATAATACAGACACAACATACCGGAATCTATGGGACACAATGAAAGCAGTTTTAAGAGGGAAATTCATATCCTGGAGTTCTTTCATCAAAAAAAGAAAAAACCAACAAATAAATGAACTCACACTACACCTCAAAAACCTAGAAAAGGAAGATCAAAACAACAGCAATTGTAGTAGAAGACAAAAAATAATTAAAATTAGAGCAGAAATAAACGAAATTGAAACAAAAAAAACCATTGAAAAAATTGATAAAACTAAAAGTTGGTTCTTTGAAAAAATAAATAAGATAGACAAGCCCTTAGCTATGCTAACAAAAAAAAAGAAGAGAGAGAACTCAAATTACTAATATACGGGATGAAAAAGGCAATATCACAACAGACACTACAGAAATACAGAAGATAATTAGAAAGTATTTTGAAACCCTATATTCTAATAAAATAGAAGATAGCGAAGATATCGATAAATTTCTTAAGGCATATGATTTTCCCAGATTGAGACAGGAAGACAAACACAATTTAAACAGACCAATAACAAAGGAAGAAATAGAAGAAGCCATCAAAAGACTACCAACCAAGAAAAGCCCTGGACCTGATGGGTATACAGCGGAGTTCTACAAAACCTTCAAAGAAGAACTAATACCAATACTTTTCAAACTATTTCAAGAAATTGAAAAAGAAGGAGCTCTTCCAAATTCATTCTATGAGGCCAACATCACCCTGATCCCAAAACCAGACAAAGACACTTCAAAGAAAGAAAACTACAGACCAATATCTCTAATGAACTTGGATGCCAAAATTCTTAATAAAATTCTGGTGAATCGAATACAAAAACATATCAGAAAACTTGTGCACCATGATCAAGTAGGATTCATCCCTGGGATGCAAGGCTGGTTCAATATACGGAAATCAATACATGCTATTCACCACATCAATAGGCTTAAAGACAAGAACCATATGATCATCTCCATAGATGCAGAAAAAGCAATTGACAAAATACAGCATCCCTTTATGTTCAAAACATTAGAAAAACTAGGGATATCAGGAACTTACCTCAACATTGTAAAAGCTATATATGCTATACGTCAGGCTAGCATCATCCTAAACGGAGAAAAACTGAAGGCATTCCCTCTAAAATCTGGAACAAGACAGGGATGTCCTCTATCACCACTTCTGTTCAATTTAGTTCTCGAAGTACTAGCCAGAGCAATTAGACAGACAAAAGAAATTAAAGGCATAAAAATAGGAAAAGAAGAAATTAAATTATCGCTATTTGCAGATGACATGATAATTTACTTAACAGACCCAAAAGGATCTACAAAGAAGCTGCTAGAGTTAATAAATGAATTCAGCAAAGTGGCAGTATATAAAATCAACACGCACAAATCAAAGGCATTCCTGTATATCAGCAACAAAACCTCTGAAATGGAAATAAGGAAAACCACTCCATTCACAATATCCTCAAAGAAAATAAGATACTTGGGAATCAAAAGAGGTGAAAGATTTATACAATGAAAACTACAGAACCCTAAAGAGAGAGATAGAAGAAGATCTCAGAAGATGGAAAAATGTACCCTGTTCATGGATAGGCAGAACTAACATAATCAAAATGGCGATATTACCCAAAGTTCTCTACAGGTTTAATGCGATGCCAATCAGAATCCCAAAGACATTTCTTGTAGAAATAGATAAAGCAATCATGAAATTCATATGGAAAAACAAAAGACCCAGAATTGCAAAAGCAATTCTAAGCAGGAAGTGTGAATCTGGAGGTATAGCGATACCAGAACTCAAACTGTACTACAAAGCAATAGTAACAAAAATAGCATGGTACTGGTACCAAAACAGGCAGGTGTACCAATGGTACAGAATAGAGGACACAGAGACTAATCCACAAAGTTACAACTATCTTATATTTGATAAAGGGGCTAAAAACATGCAATGGAGGAAGGATAGCATCTTCAACAAATGGTGTTGGGAAAATTGGAAATCCATATGCAACAAAATGAAATTGAATCCCTTTCTCTCGCCAGCCACAAAAGTTAACTCAAAATGGATCAAGGAGCTAGATATAACAACAGAGACACTGCGTCTGATAGAAGGAAAAGTTGGCTACGATCTACATATTGTGGGGTCGGGCTCCAAATTCCTTAATAGAACGCCCGTAGCCCAAGAGTTAATAACAAGAATAAACAAATGGGACCTACTTAAACTAAAAAGTTTTTTCTCAGCAAGAGAAACAGTAAAAGAGGTAAATAGAGAGCCTACATCCTGGGAACAAATTTTTACCCCTCACACCTCAGATAGAGCCCTAATATCCAGAATGTACAAAGAACTCAAAAAATTAAACAATAAGATAACAAATAATCCAATCAACAAATGGGCCAAGGACCTGAACAGACACTTCTCAGAGGAGGACATACAATCAAGCCACAAGCACATGAGAAAATGCTCACCATCTCTAGCAATCAGAGAAATGCAAATCAAAACCACCCTAAGATACCATTTCACTTCTGTGAGATTGGCAGCCTTTATGAAGTCAAACAACAATAAGTGTTGGCGAGGATGTGGGGAAAAGGGCACACTTGTTCACTGCTTGTGGGACTGCAAAATGGTGAGGCCAATTTGGAAAGCAGTATGGAGATTCTTGGGAAAGCTGGGAATGGATCCACCATTTGACCCAGCTATTGCCCTTCTTGGACTATTCCCTGAGGACCTTAAAAGAGCACACTATACGGATACGGCCACATCAATGATTATAGCAGCACAATTCACAATAGCTAGACTGTGGAACCAACCTAGATGCCCTTCAATAGATTAGTGGATAAAAAAATTGTGGCAGCTATACACAATGGAGTATTATGCTGCACTAAGAAACGGCAAAATCATAGAATTTGCAGGGAAATGGATGGCATTAGAGCAGATTATGCTAAGTGAAGCTAGCCAAGCCCGAAAAAACAAATGTCAAATGTCTTCTTTGATATAAAGAGAGCCACAAAGAATAGAACAGGAAGGAAGAGCATGAGGAAAAGACTAACAGTAAACTAAGACGAATGGGGGGAGAGAAAGGAAGAGAGAAGGGAAAACATATGGAAATGGTAGGAGAACTTCAGTGATACACAAAATTATAAGTGGTTATGAGGGGCAAGGGGGTGGGAGGAAAAGGGGAGAGAATTGAACAACAGCAGAGGAGGTAGAGAGGGAAGATGGGAGGGGAGGGGAGGGGAGGGGGAATAGTAGGGGATAGGAAAAGTAGCAGCAGAATACAACAGTCACTAATATGCCATTATGTAAAAATGTGAGTATGTAACAGAAGTGAGTCTGTATTATGTATTTGGGGAGTTCAAAACCCAATTGAGTCGAATGTATGAAAGATGATATGTCTTGAGCTCTGTAATGTTTTGAACAATCAATAAAAAAAATAAAATAAAAAAAATAACAACAAAAAATAGATACTGGTGTGCAGAAGAACTGTTGCAGAGAGCACAGTTTTGAGACTGTGGTGCAGAAGAACTGTAGCAGAGAGCAGAGGTTGGAGAGAGAGGTGCAGAAAGAATGTTATATAGAGCAAAGTTTGGAGACTGGGGTGAAGAATTACTGATACAGAAAGCAGAGGTTGAGTCTGGGGTTCAGAAAGAACGTTACAGAGAGCCCAAGTTGGAGACTGTGGTTCAGAAAAACTGTTGCAAAGAGCAGAGGTTGAAGACTGCGGTACAGAAGGACTGTTAGAGAGAGCAGATGTTGGAGACTGGGGAGCAAAAGAACTGTTGCAGAGAACAGAGGTTGGAGACTGGGGTGCAGCAGGACCGGTGCAGAATCCAGAGGTTGTAGACTGTGGTGGAAAAAGAATGTTACAGAGAAAAGAGTTTGAAAACTGGGATGCAGAAAAATTTTACCGAGAGTTTGGAGACAGGGGTGCAGAAGTACTGTTGAGGAGACCAGAGGTTAGAGACTGAGGTGCAAAAAGACTGTTACAGAGAGTAGAGTTTGGAGATTGGGGTTCACAAGGCCTTTTACAGACAGCAGTGGTTGGAATCTGGGGTCCAGAATAACTTTCACAGAGAGCAGAGTTTTTAGACAAGGTTGCAGAAGAATATTAGAGAGAGCAGAGATTGTAGACCTAGGTGCAGAAGGAATGTTACAGAAAACAGAGGTTGAAGACTGGGGTGCAGAAGGCCTGTTACGGAGAGGAGAGTTTGGAAAAGGGGTGCAGAAGGACTGTTAGAGAGGGCAGAGTTGGGAGACTGGGTTGCAGAAGAATCTTACAGAGAGCAGAGGTTGGAGTTTGGGGTGCAGAAGGATTGTTGCCGAGAGCAAAATTCTCAGACTGAGGTGAAGAAAAACTGTTGCAGAGAGCAGATGTTGGAGACTGGGGTGCAGAAGGATCGTTACAGAGAGCAGAAGTTGGAGAATGGGGTGCAGAAAGACTGCTACAGAGAGCAGAGTTTGGAGACTAGGGTGCAGAAGGCCTGTTACAGAGAGCAGAGTTTTTAGACTGGGGTGCAAAAGGACTGTTATAGAGAGCAGAGTTTGGAGACTGGGTTGCAGAAGGATCTTACAGAGAGCAGAGGTTTGAGACTGAGGTGCAGAAGGACTGTTGCAGAGAGCAGATGTTGGAGACTGCAGTACAAAAGGACTGTTGCAGAGAGCAGAGGTTGGAAACTAGGGTACACAAGGACTTTTTCAGAGAGCAGAGGTTGGAGACTGTTGTTCAGAAGGACTGTTGCAGAGAGCAGAAGTTGAAGAATGGGGTGCAGAAGGACTTTTGCAGAGAGTAGAGGTTGGAGACTGAGGTGCAGAAGGACGAATAAAGAAAGCAGAGCTTCGAGACTGGCGTGCAAAAGGACCTTTACAGAGAGCAGAGTTTGGAGACTGTGGTACAGAAGGAATATTTCAGAGAGCAGAGTTTGGAGACTCGGGAGAAGATGGACTGTTACAGAAAGAAGTGGTTTGATATTGGGGTGCAAAAGGACCATAAGAAAGACCAGAGTTTGGAGACTGCGGTATAGAAAAACTGTAACAGAGAGCAGAGGTTGGAGACTGAGGTGAAGAAGAATAGATACAGAGAGCAGAGGTTTGAGACTAGGTTTCATTAGGACTGATACAGAAAGCAGAGTTTGGAGACTGGGTTGCAGAATGACCGTTCCGGAGAGCAGAGGTTGGAGACTGCGGTACAGAAGGACTATTACAGAGAGCAGATGTTGCAGACTGGGGAGCAGAAGGACTGTTGCAGAGGACAGAGGTTGGAGACTGGGGTGTTTCAGGACATTTGCAAAAAGCAGAGGTTAAAGAATGGGGTGGAGAAGGAATGTTACAGAGAGTAGAGTTTGGATACTGGAGTACAGAAAGATCTTACAGAGAGCAGAGGTTGGATACTTTGGTGCAGAAGGACTGTTGCAGAGAGCAGAGGTTGGAGACTGGGGTGGAGAAAGACTGTTGCAGAGAGCAGAGGTTGGAGACTGGGGTTCAGAAGAACTGTTGCAGAGTAGAGTTTGGAGACTGGAGTGCAGAAAAACTGTTGCGGAGAGCAGAGGTTGGAGACTGATGTGCAGAAGTCTTGTTACATAGAGCAGAGGTTGGAGACTGAGGGGCAGAAGGATTGTTACAGAGAGCAGAGTTTGCAGACTGGGGTGCAGAAGGAGAATTGCAGAGAGCAGAGTTTGGAGACTGGGGTGCAGAAGGACTGTTGCAGAGACCAGAGGATGGATACTGAGCTGCAGAAAGACTCTTAGAGAGAGCAGAATTTAGAGACTGGGGTGCAGAAGGCCTGATACAGGAAGCAGAGACTGGAGTCTGGGCTGCAGAAAAGTTTTTACATAGAGCAGAGTTTGAAGACTGCAGTATAGAAGGACTGTTGCAGAGAGAAGAGTTTGGAGACTGAGGTGCAGAAGGATAGATACAGAGAACAGAGGTTGGAGACTGTTGTTCAGAAAGACTGATACAGAAAGCAGAGTTTGGAGACTGGGGTGTAGAATTACTGTTACAGGGATTAGAGTTTGGAGACTCAGGTGCAGAAGGACTGTTACAGGAAGCAGAGTTGTGAAATTGGGGTGCAGAATAATTTTACAGAGAGCAGATATTGGAGACTGGGGTGGAGAAGAATCATTGCAGAGAGAAGAGTTTGGAGACTGTTTTGCAGAAGGATTGTTACAGAGTGCAGAGTTTAAAGACTTGGTTTCAAAAGGATCTTACAGAGAGCAAAGTTGGGAGACTGAGGAGCAGAAGGACTGTTAGAGAGAGAAGAGGTTGGAGATTGAGGTGCAGAAGGACTGTTACAGAGAGCCAAGGTTGGATACAGGGGTGCAGAAGCATCTTACAGAGAGCAGAATTTGGAGACTGAGGTGCACAAGGAATGTTGCAGAGATCAGAGGTTGGAGAGTTGGGTGCAGTTGGATCATTGCAGAGAGCTGATGTTGGAGACTGAGATGCAGAAGGATCGTTGCAGAGAGCAGATTTTGGAGACTGGCGTGTAGAAGGCCTGCTACAGAGAGAAGAGTTTAGAGACTGGCTTGCAGAAGGCCTGTTACAGAGAGGAGAGGTTTGAGACTGAGGTGCAGGTGGATTTATACAGAGAGCAGTGTTTAGAGAATGGGGGTGCAGAATTATCATGCAGAGATCCGATGTTTGAGACTGAGGTGTAAGTGGACTGTTACAGAGAGCAGAGGTTGGAGACTGAGGTGTAGAAGGACTGTTACATAGAGGAGAGTTTGGAGACTCAGGTGCAGAAGGACTGTTTTACAGAGCAATGTTTGGTGAATGGGTTCCTGAAGAATCTTTCCGAGAGCAGAGGTTGGAGACTTAGGTGCAGGTGAACTGTTACAGAGAGCAGAGGTTTGAGACTGAGGTGTAAAAGGACTGTTACAGAGAGGAGAGTTTGGAGACTCAGGTGCAGAAGGACTGTTACAGAAAGCAGAGTTTCGAAATTGGGCTGCAGTAAGATCATTACAGAGAGCAGAGGTTGGAGACTGCGGTATAGGTCTGTTACCGAGAGCAGAGGTTGGAGACTGGAGTGCAGAAGAACTCTTTCATAGAGCACAAGATGGAGACTGAGGTGCAGAAGGATAGATTCAGAGAACAGAGGTTGGAGACTGGGGTTCAGACAGACTGATACAGATAGCAGAGATGGAGACTGGGGTGTATAAAAATCATTACAAAGAGCAGAGTTTAGTGACTGCGGTACAGAAGGACTGTTACAGAGAGCAGGTTTTGGAGTCTGGGGAGCAGAAAAACTGTTGCAGAGGACAGAGGTTGGAGATTGGGGTGGAGAAAGAATGTTACAGAGAGCATACTTGGAAAACTGGAGTGCAGAAAGATCTTACAGAGAGCAGAGTTCGGAGACTGTGGTGCAGAAACACTGTTGCAAAGAGCAGACATTGGAGACTGGGTTCCAGAAGAATCGTTCAAGAGGGCAGATTTTAGAAACTGGGGTGCAGAAGGACTGTTACAGAGAGCAGAGTTTGGAGACTGGGTTGCAGAAGGACTGTTACAGAGAGTAGAGTTTGGAGACTGGGGTTCAGATGGATCTTACAGACAGCAGAATTTGAAGACTGGGGTTCATAAGGACTGTTGCAGAGACTGGGGTTCATAAGGACTGTTGTTGGAGACTGGGGTGGAGAAGAATCGTTGCAGAGAGCCGAGGTTTGAGACTGGGGTTCAGAAGAATCATTGCAGAGAGCAGATTTTTGAGACTGGGGTGCAGAAGGCCTGCTACAGAGAGAAGAGTTTGGAGACTGGCCTGCAGAAGGCCTGTTACAGAGAGAAGGGGTGGGAGACTGGGGTGCAGAAGGACAGTTATAGAGAGCAGAGTTTGGAGACTGGGTTGTTGAAGGTTCTTACAGAGCGAAGAGGTTGGAGACTGAGGTGCAAGTAGACTGTTACAGACAGCAGTGTTTGGAGACTGGGTTGCAGAAGTTTCGTGAAGAGAGCAGAGGTGTCAGACTGAGGTTTAGTAGTACTGTTACAGTGAAGAGAGGTTGGAGACTGAGGTGTAGAAGCACTGTTACAGAGAGCAGAGTTTGGAGACTGAGGTGCAGAAAGATTGTTACAGAAAGCAGAGGTTGGAAATTGGAGTGCAGAAGGACCGTTACAGAGACCAGAGGTTGAAGACTGCGGTATAGAAAAACTGTTACAGAGAGCAGAGGTTAGAGATTGGGGTGCAGAAGGAATGTTACAGAGAGTAGAGTTTGGATACTGGGTGGCAGAAGGATCTTACATAGAGCAGAGGTTTAATACTGAGGTGCAGAAGAAATGTTACCGAGAGCAGTGGTTGGAGACTGGGGTGCAGAAGGATTTTTGCAGGGAGCAGAGGTTGGAGACTGACATGCTGAAGGACTCTTGCAGACAACAGAGGTTGGAGAATGGGGTGCAGAAGGACCGCTGCAGAGAGCAGATGTTGGAGACTGAGGTGTAGAAGGATTGTTACAGAGAGCAGAGGTTGGAGACTGGGGTGAAGAAGGACTTTTATGGAGATCAGAGTTTGGAGACTGGGGTGCAGAAGGATCTTTCAGAGGGAAGAGGTAGGAGACTGCGGTGCAGAGGAAATGTTGCACAGAGCAGAGCTTTGAGACTGGGGTGCATAAGGACTGTTACAGAGAGCAGAGTTTCGAGAATTTCTTTCATAAAGATATTACATAAACAGAGGTTGGAGACTGAGGTGCAGAACAAATGTACCCAGAGCAGAGTTTGAATACTGGGGTGCAGAAGCACTGTTGTCGAGACCCGAGGTTTGAGACTGTCGAGCAGAAGGACTGTTGTGGAGAGCAGAGGTTGGAGACTTGGGTGGAGAAAGAATATTACAGAGAGCAGAGTTTGAAAACTGGGGTGTAGAAGGATCTTACAGAGAGCAGAGTTTGGAGACTGGGGTCCAGAAGGACTGTTACAGAGAGCAAAGTTTGAAGACTGAGTTGCAGAAGGACTGTTAGAGAAAGCAGAGTTTAGAGACTGTGGGGCACAGGAATCCTTGCAGAGATCAGAGTTTTCAGACTTATGTACACAAGGACTGTTGCAGAGAGCAGATGTTGGGGACTGGGGTGCAGAAGATCGTTGCAGACAGCAGAGGCTAGATACTGGGTTGCAATACGACCATTGCAGAGATCAGAATTTGGCAACTGAGGGGCAGAAAGATTGTTACAGAGAACAGAAGTTGATACTGGGGTGCATAAGGACTGTTTCAGAGAGCAGAGATTGGAAACTGGGGTTTAGAAAGACTGTGGTGGAGAGCAGAGGTTTGAGACTGGGGTGCAGAAGTACTGTTACAGAAAGCAGAGTTTGGAGACAGGGTCGCAGAAGAATATTACTCAGAGCAGAGGTTGGAGACTGGGGTGGAACAAGACTGTTATAGAGAGCAGAGTTTGGAGACCGGAGTGCAGAAGGAATGTTGCAGAGAACCGAGTTTTCAGACTGAGGTGCAGAAGGACTTTTGGAGATTACAGAGGTTGGAGACTGGGGTTCAGATGGATCGTGTAGAGATAAGAGGTTTCAGACTGATGTGTAGATCCACTGTTACAGAGAGCATAGTTTGGAGACTGAGGTGCAGAAGGACTGTTACAGGGAGCAGATGTTGGAGACTGTGTTGCACAAGGATCTTACATAGAGCAGAGTTTGGAGACTGAGGTGCATAAGGACTGTTAGAGAGAGCAGATGTTGAAGTCTGGGGTGCAGAAGGATTGTTGCAGAAAGCAAAATTTTCAGACTGAGGTGCAGAATGACTTTTGCAGAGAGCAGATGTTGGAGACTGGGGTGCACAAGGTTCATTGCAGAGAGCAGAAGTTGGAGACTGCAGTACAGAAGGACTGTTGCAGAGAGCAGGGGTTGAAGACTAGGGTACAAAACGACTTTTTCAGAGAGCAGATGTTGGATACTGTTTTTCAGCAGGACTGTTGGAGAGAGCAGAAGTTGGAGAAAGGGTTGCAGAAGGACTTTTGCAGAGAGCAGAGGTTGGAGATTGAGGTTCATATTGACAGACAAAGAAAGCAGAGGTTGGAGATTGAGGTTTAGATTGACGGACAAAGAAAGCAGAGGTTGGAGACTGGCGTGCAAAAGGACCTTTACAGAGAGAAGAGTTTGGAGACTGCGGTACAGAGGGACTGTTACAGAGAGCTGAGTTTGGAGACTGGGGAGCATAAGGAGTGTTGCAGAGTACACAGGTTGGAGACTGGGGTGCAGCAGGACCACTGCAGAAAGCAGAAGTTGGAGACTGGCGTGGAGAAGGAATATTACAGAGAGCAGAGTTTGGAAACTGGGGTCAGAAGGATCATTCAGAGAGTAGAGGTTGGAGACTGGGGTGCAGAAAGATCATTGCAGAGAGAAGAGTTTGGACACTGGAGTTTAGAAGGACTGTTGCAGAGAGCAGATTTTGGAGACTGAAGTTCAGAAGGACTGTTTAGAGAGTATATGTTGGAGACTGGGGTGCAGAAAGACTCTTGCAGAGACCAGAGGTTGAAGACTGAGGTGGAGAAGGACTGTTACACAGAACAGAGTTTGGAGACTGGGGTGCAGAAGGACAGTTGCAGCGAGCAGAGTTTTAAGCCTGAGGTACAGAAGGATCATTGCAGAGAGCAGAGGTGGAGACTTGGCTGCAGAAGGACTCTTACACACAGCACACGTTTCAGACTGGGGTGTAGAAAGAATTTTGAAGACAGAAGAGGTTGGAGACTGGGGTGAATAAGGACTGTTGCAGATAGAAGAGTTTGGATATGAGGTGCAGAAGGACTGTTACAGAGAGCAGAGTTTGTAGACTGTGGTGCAGAAGGACTGATACAGAAAGCGGAGGTTGAAGACTTGGGTGCAGAAAGACTGTTTAAAAGAGCAGAGGTTGGAGACTGTGTGCAGAAGGCCTGTTACAGATATCTCAGTTTGGAGACTGGTGTGCAGAAGGATATTATAGAGATCAGAGTTTGTAGACTTAGGTGTAGAAGGACTTACAGAGAGCAGTTGTTGGAGAGTGAGGTGCAGATGGACTGTTACAGAGAGTAGATTTTGGAGACTGAGGCACAAAAAGATTGTTACAGAGAGCAGAGTTTGGAGACTTGGGTGCAGAAAGACTGTTTCAAATACTAGAGGTTGGAGACTGGGGTGTACAAGGACTGTTGCAGAATCCAGAAGTTAGAATTTGGGGTTCTGAAGGACTGTTGCAGAGAGCAGATGTAGGAGACTGAGATGCAGAAGGACTGTTACAAAGATCAAACTTTTGCGACTTGTGTGCAGAAGGACTGATATAGAGAGTAGAGTTTCGAGACTGGGGTACAGAAAGCCTGTTACAGAGAGCAGAGGTTAGAGACCTGGGTGCAGAAGGGCTCTTAGAGAGAGCAGAGTTTGGAGACTGGGTTGCAGAAAGATCTAACATAGAGAGGAGTTTGGAGACTGAGGTGCAGAAGAACTGTTACGGAGAGCAGAGTTTGGAGACTGGGGTGCTGAAGGTTCCTTGGAGACAGCAGAGTTTCCGGACTGAGGTGCAGAATGACTGTTGCAGAGATCAGATGTTGGAGTCTTGGGTGCAGAAGGACTGTTGCAGAGACCAGATGTTGGAGACTGGGATGCAGAAGGATCATTGCAGAGAGCAGAGGTTGGACACTGGGGTGCATATGGACTGTTACACAGAGCAGAGGTTGTAGACTGTGGTGCAGAAGGATCATTGTAGAGAGCAGAGGTTTGATACTGGGGTGCAGAAGGATTGTTATAGAGAACAGACTTTAGAGAATAGGGTGCAGAAGGGCTGTTACACAGAACAGAGTTTGGAGACTGGGTTGCGGAAGGATCTTACAGAGAGCTCATGTTGGAAACTGACGTGCAGAAGGACTGTTGCAGAGACCAAAGGTTGGAGACTGGGGTGCAGAAAGACTGTTACACAGAGCAGAGGTTGAAGACTGGGTTGTAGAAAAACTGTTGCAGAGAGCAGAGGTTGGAGACTTGGGTGCAGAAAGACTGTTGCAGAGAGCAGAATTTGGAGACTGAGGTGCAGAAGGACTGTTACAGAGAGCAGAGTTTGGAGACTTGGTTGCAGAAGGACCGTTACAAAGAGCAGAGTTTAGAGACTAGGGTACAGAAGGACTGTTGCAGAGAGCAGATGTTGTAGACTGTGGTTCAGAAGAACTGTAGAAGAGAGCAGAGGTTAGAGAATGGGGTGCAGAAGTAAGGTTGCAGAGAGCAGAGGTTGGAGAAAAAGGTGCAGAAGGACTACTACAGAGAACAGAGGTTGGAAACTGTGGTGCAGAATGACGGATACAGAAAGCAGAGGTTTGAGATGGTTGTGCAGAAGGACCATTACAGAGAGCAGAGTTTGAAGACTGCGGTAGAGAAGGACTGTTATAGAGAGCAGAGTTGGAGAATGGGGAGCAGAAGAACTGTTGCAGAGAACAGAGTTTGGAGACTGGGGTGCAGAAGGAACGGTGCAGAATCCAGAAGTTGGAGACTGTGGTGAAAAAGGAATGTTATAGGGAGCAGAGTTTGAAAACTGGGATACAGAAGGATCTTACAGAAAGCAGAGATTGTAGACCGAGGTGCAGCAAGACTGTTACAGAGAGCAGACGTTGGAGACTGTGGTGCAGAAAGATCGTTGCAGACAGCAGAGTTTCCAGACTGAGGCACGAAAGGACTGTTTCTGAGAGCAGATGTTGGAGACTTGGGTGCAGAAGGACTGTTGCAGAGAGCATATTCTGGAGACTGGGATGCAGAAGGATCATTGCAGAGAGCAAAGGTTGGACACTAGGGTACATAAGTACTGTTACACAGAGCAGAGGTTGGAGACTGGGTTGAAGAAGGACTTTTTCAGAGAGCAGATGTTGGGGACTTGTGTGCAGAAGGACTGTTGCAGAGAGCAGATGTTGGAGACTGGGATGCAGAAGGATCATTGCAGAGAGCATAGGTTTGACACTGGGGTGCAGAAGGACTGTTACAAAGAGTAGAGGTTGGAGACTGGGGCGAAGAAGGACTGTTGCAGGGAGCAGGTGTTGGAGACTTGGGTGCAGAAGGACTGTTGCAGAGAGCAGAATTTGGAGACTGAGGTCCAGAAGGACTGTTCCAGATAGCAGAGTTTGGAGACTGGGGTGCAGAAGAACCGTTACAGAGAGCAGAATTTGGAGACTGCAATACAGGAGGACTGTTACAGGGAGAAGTGGTTGGAGATTGGGGTGGAGAAGAAATGTTTCAGAGTGCAGATGTTGGAGACTGGGGTGCAGAAGAACTGTTGCAGAGAGCAGAGTTTGGATACTTGGGTGCAGAAGAACTGTTGCAGAGAGCAGAGTTTGGAGACTGAGGTGCAGAAAGAATGTTACAGAGAGCAAAATTTGGAGATAGGGGTACAGAATTACTGATACAGAAAGCAGAGGTTAGAGACTGGGGTGCGCAAGGACCGTTACTGAGAGCAAAGGTTGGAGACTGAGGTTCAGAGGGACTGTTGCAGAGAGCAGAGTTTAGAAAATGGTATGCAGAAGGACTGATAAAGAGAGCAGAGTTTGGAAACTAGGGTACAGTAGGACCGTTGCAGAATCCAGAGGTTGGAGACTGTGGTGGAAAATGAATGTTACAGAGAGCAGAGTTTGAAAACTGGGATGAAGAAGCATCTTACAGAGAGCAGAGTTTGGAGACAGGGGTGCAGAAGGACTGTTGAGAGAAGGAGACGTTGGAGACTGGGGTGCTGAAGGCCTGTTACAGAGAGCAGACTTTGGAGACTAAGTTAAAGAAGGCCTGTTAATGACAGCAGAGTTTGAAGACTGGGGTACAGAATGATTGTTATAGAGAGCAGAGTTAGGATACTGGGTGGCAGAAGAATCTTACAGAGAGCAGAGTTTGGAGACTGAGGTGAAGGAGGACTCTTAAAGAGCGCAGTGGTTGGAGACTGGGGTGCAGAGGGATCGTGCAGAGAGAACAGGTTTCAGACTGAGGTGTAGAAGGACTTTTACAGAGAGCAGAGGTTAGAGACTGAGGTGCAGAAGGACTATTACAGGGAGCAAAGTTTGAAGACTGTGTTGCAGAAGAATCTTTAATAGAGGAGAGTTTGGAGATTGAGGAGCAGAAGGACTGTTACAGAGAGCAAAGGTTGGAGTCTGGGGTGCAGAAGGATTGTTGCAAAGAGCAAAATCTTAAGACTGAGGTGAAGAAGGACTGTTGCAGAGAGCAGGTTTTGGAGACTGGTGTGCAGAAAGATTGTTACAGAGACGAGAAGTTGGAGACTGGGGTGCAGAACAACTGCTACAGAGAGCAGAGGTTGGAGACTGGGGTGCCAAAGGCCTGTTACAGAGAGCAGAGTTCTTAGACTGGGGTGCAGAAGAACTTTTACAGAGAGTAGAGTTGTGAGACTGGGTTCAATAAGCTCTTATAGAGAGCAGAGGTTTGAGACTGAGTTTCAGAAGCACTGTTGCAGAGAGCAGATGTTGTAGAATGCAGTACAGAAGGACTGTTGCAGAGAGGTGAGGTTGGAGACTAGGGTACACAAGGACTTTTTCAGAGAGGACATGTTGGAGACTGTTGTTCAGAAAGACTGTTGCAGAGAGCAGAAGTTGAAGAATGGTGTACAGAAAGACTTTTGCAGAGAGCAGAGGTTAGTGACTGAGGTACCGAAGGACAGATAATGAAAGCAGAGGTTGGAGACTGACGTGCAAAAGGACCTTTACTGAGAGCAGAGTTTGCAGACTGTGGTACAGAAAGACTATTACAGAGAGCAGAGTTTGGAGACTGGGGAGCAGAAGGACTGTTGCGGAGTACAGAGGTTGGAGACTGAGGTACAGAAGGAGTGTTACAGAAAGCAGAGTTTGGAGACTCAGGTGCAGAAGGATACTTGCAGAGAGCAGATTTTTCAGACTGAGGTACAGAAGAACTGTTGCAGAGAGCAGATGTTGGAGATTGGGGTGCACAAGCACTGTTGCAGTGAGCAGAAATTGGAGACTGGGATGCAGAGGGATCATTGCAGAGAGCAGAGGTTGGAAAGTGGGGTGCAGAAGGCCTTTTACAGAGAGCAGAGTTTGGAGACTGAGGTGCAGAAGGACTGTTACAGAGATCAGAGGTTGGAGAATGGGGTGCAGAAGGACTGTTGCAGCGATCAGAGGATGGAGACTGGGTTGGAGAAAGACTGTTGCAGAGATCAGATGTTTGAGACTGGGGTGCAAAAGGAATGTTGCAGAGAGCAGTAATTGGAGACTGGGTGCATATGAACTATTGCAGACAGCAGAGGTTTCAGACTGAAGTGCAGAAGGACTGATACAGACAGCAGAGTTTCGAGAATGTGGTGCAGAAGGACTGATACAGAAATCAGAAGTTGAACAATATGGTGCAGAAGAACCCTTACAGAGAACAAAGGTTGGAGACTGTGGTACAGAATGACTGTTAGAGAGAGCAGAGGTTTTAGACTGGGGTGCAGAATAACTGTTGTAGAGATCAGAGTTTGGAGACTTCGGTGCAGAAGACCATTGCAGAAAGCAGTGGTTGAAGACTGGGTTTCAGAAAAATATTACAGAGAGCAGAGTTTGCACACTGAGGTGCAGAACGACTGTTCCAGAGACGAGAGGTTGAAGATTGGGGCGCAAAATGACTTTTGCAGAGAACAGAGGTTGGAGTTTGAGGTGCAGAAGGACTGTTACAGAGAGCAGAGTTTGGAGACTGGGGTGCAGAA
Source organism: Ictidomys tridecemlineatus (assembly GCF_052094955.1). Lineage (NCBI taxonomy): Eukaryota > Metazoa > Chordata > Mammalia > Rodentia > Sciuridae > Ictidomys > Ictidomys tridecemlineatus. Next base: position 23,074 of record NW_027521164.1, on the reverse strand, counting down.
TGACTGATACTTAACAAAGAGTTTAAAGACTCTGGTGTGTAAGGACGATTACAGAGAGAAGAGGTTGCAGACTGCAGTACAGAATGACTGTTCCAGAGAGCAGAGTTTGGAGACAGGTGTACAAAATTGTCTTACAGAGAGCATAGATTGGAGACTGGCGTGCAGAAGGACTGTTGCAGCGCAGATTATGGAGACAAGGGTGTAGAAGGACTGTTACAGAGAGCAGAGGTTGTAGACTGGGATGCAGAAGCATCATACAGAGAGCAGAGTTTGGAGACTGAGGTGCAGAAAGACTGTTGCAGAGAACAGAGATTGGAGACTGAGTTTCAGAAGGACTGATACAGAGGGCAGAGTTGGGAGACTGGTGTGCAGAAGCATCTTACAACGAGCAAATTATGGAGACTGAGGTGCAGAAAGACTGTTTTAGAGAGGAGAGGTTGGAGACTGGGTTGCAGAAGGACTGTTAAAGTGAGAAGAGGTTGGAGACTGGAGTGCAGAAGGCCTCTGACAGAGAGCAGAGTTTGGAGACTGAGGTGCAGAAGGACTGTTGCTGAGAGAAGAGGTTGGAGACTGATGTGCAGAAGGACTTTTACAGAGAGCACAGGTAGGAGACTGGGGTGCAAAATGAATTTTGCAGAGAGCAGAGTTTGGAGACTGGGGTGAAGGAGGACTGTTACAGACAGCAGAGGTTAGAGACTGAGGTGCAGAAAGACTGTTAAAGAGAGCAGAGGTTTGAGAGTGGGTTCAGAAAGACTTATAAAGAAAGCAGATGTTGGAGACTTGGATGCAGAAGGAATGATAAAGAGAGCAGAGTTTGGAGACTTCCGTACACAAGGACTGCCACAGAGTGCAGAAGATGGAGACTGGGGTGCAAAAGGACTTTTGCAGAGTACAGAGGTTGGAGACTGGGGTGCAGAAGAACCTTTGCAGAGAGCAGAGGTTTGAGACTTAGGTGCAGAATTATTGTTACAGAGAGGAGAGTTTAGAGACTGGGGTGCAGAAAGACTTTTTCAGTGAGCAGAGTTTGCTAGACTGGGTTTCAGAAGGGTCTTACAGAAAGAAGAGGTTGGAGACTGATGTACAGAAGGACTGTTAAAGCGAGCAGAGTTTTGAGACTGGGGTGCAGAAGGATTGTTGCAAAGAGCAGAGTTTTCAGACTGAGGTAAAGAAGAACTGTTGCAGAGAGCAGATGTTGGAGACTGGGTTAACAAGGACAGTTTCAGCGAGCACATGTTGGAGACAGGGTGCAGAAGGATCGTTGCAGAGAGCAGAGGTTGGAGACTGGGGTGCAGAAGGACTGATAAAGAGAGCAGAGTTTGGAGACTGCGTTGCAGAAGGATCTTACAGAGATCTGAGTTTGGAGACTGAGGTGCAGAAGCACTGTTACAGAGGTTGGAGAATGGGGTGCAGGACTGATACAGAAAGTAGATGTTGGAGACTGGGGTGCAGAAGTACTGATAAAGAGAGCAGAGGTTGGAGACTGGGGTTCAGAAGGTCTGTTACAGAGAGCAGAGTTTGGAGACTGGGGTGCAGAAGGACTGTTACAGGGACCAGAGTATGAAGACTGGATTGCAGAAGGATCTTACAAAGATCAGAGTTTGGAGACTGAGGTGCAGAAGCACTGTTGCAGTGAGTAGAGTTTGGAGACTGAGGTGCAGAAGGACCGTTGCAGACAGCAGATGTTGGAGACTGGAGTGCAGAATTATTGTTGCAGAGAGAAGAGGTTGGAGACTGGGTTACAGAAGGACTGTTGCAGAGAGCAGAATTTTGAGACTTTAGTGCAGAAGGACTTTTACAGAGAGCAGAGGTTGGAGACTGGGATGCAGAAGGACTGTTGCAGAGAACAGAGGTTGAAGACTGGGGTACAGAATTTTCGCGGAAGAGAGCAGAATTTTCAGTTTAGGTGAAGAAGGACTAATGCAGAGAGCATATGTTGGAGACTGGGGCGCATGATCAAGTAGGATTCATCCCTGGGATGCAAGGCTGGTTCAATATACGGAAATCAATAAATGTTATTCACCACATCAATAGACTTAAAAATAAGAACCATATGATCATCTCGATAGATGCAGAAAAAGCATTCGACAAAGTTCAGCATCCCTTTATGTTCAAAACTCTGGAAAAATTAGGGATAACTGGAACATACCTCAACATTGTAAAAGCAATCTATGATAAGCCACAGGCCAGCATCATTCTGAATGGAGAAAAATTGAAGGCATTCCCTCTAAGATCTGGTACAAGACAGGGATGCCCTCTCTCACCACTTCTGTTCAACATAGTCCTCAAAACACTGGCCAGAGCAATTAGACAGACGAAAGAAATTAAAGGCATAAAAATAGGAAAAGAAGAACTTAAATTATCACTATTTGCAGATGATATGATCCTATACCTAGCAGACCCAAAAGGGTCTACAAAGAAGCTACTAGAGCTAATAAATGATTTCAGCAAAGTGGCAGGATATAAGATCAACATGCATAAATCAAAGGCATTCCTGTATATCAGCAACAAATCCTCTGAAACGGAAATGAGGACAACTACTCCATTCACAATATCCCCCCCCAAAATAAAATACTTGGGAATCAACCTAACAAGAGAGGTGAAAGATTTATATAATGAAAATTACAGAACCCTAAAGAAAGACATAGAAGAAGACCTTAGAAGATGGAGAAATGTACCCTTCTCATGGATAGGCAGAAGTAACATCATCAAAATGGCGATATTACCAAAAGTTCTCTATAAGTTCAATGCAATACCAATCAAAATCCCAATGGCATTTCTTGTAGAAATAGATAAAAGAATCATTAAATTCATATGGAATAATAAAAGACGCAGAATAGCAAAAACAATGCTAAGCAGGAAGTGTGAATCAGGTGTTATAGCGATACCAGGCTTCAAACTATACTACAGAGCAATAGTAACAAAAACAGCATGGTACTGGTATCAAAACAGGCGGGTGGACCAATGGTACAGAATAGAGGATACAGTAACCAATTCACAAAACTTCAACTATCTTATATTTGATAAAGGGGCTAAAAGCATGCAATCCAGGAAGGATAGCATCTTCAACAAATGGTGCTGGGAAAACTGGAAATCCATTTGCATCAAAATGAATCTGAATCCCTATCTCTCGCCATGCACAAAAGTTAACTCAAAATGGATCAAGGAGCTTGATATTAAATCAGAGACATGGCATCTGATAGAAGAAAAAGTTGGCTACGATCTACATACTGTGGGATCGGGCCCCAAATTCCTCAATAGGACACCCATAGCGCAAGAGTTAACAACTAGAATCAACAAATGGGACTTACTCAAACTAAAAAGTTTTTTCTCAGCAAAAGAAACAATAAGAGAGAAAAATAGGGAGCCTACATCCTGGGAACAAATCTTTAATCCACACACTTCAGATAGAGCCCTAATAACCAGAATATACAAAGAACTCAAAAAAATTAGACAATAAGATAATAAATAACCCAATCAATAAATGGGCCAAGGACCTGAATAGACACTTCTCAGAGGAGGACATACAATCAATGTATAAGTACATGAAGAAATGCTCACCATTGCTAGCAGTCAGAGAAATGCAAATCAAAACTACCCTAAGATACCATCTCACTCCAGTAAAATTGGCAGCCATTAGGAAGTCAAACAACAATAAGTGCTGGAGAGGATGCGGAGAAAAGGGCACTCTTGTTCATTGCTGGTGGGACTGCAAATTTGTGCAGCCAATTTGGAAAGCAGTATGGAGATTTCTTGGAAAGCTGGGAATGGAACCACCATTTGACCCAGCTATTCCCCTTCTCAGTCTATTACCTAAAGACTTAAAAAGAGCATGCTACAGGGACACTGCTGCATCGATGTTCATAGCAGCACAATTCACGATAGCAAGATTGTGGAACCAACCTAGATGCCTTTCAATAGATGAATGGATAAAAAAAATGTGGCATTTATACACAATGGAGTATTACTCTGCATTAAGGAATGACAAAATCATAGAATTTGGAGGGAAATGGATGGCATTAGAGCAGATTAGGCTAAGTGAAGCTAGTCAATCGTTAAAAAACAAATACCAAATTACCCCTTTGATATAAGGGGAGTAAACAAGGACAGGGTAAGGACGAAGAGCTTGAGAAGAAGATTTACATTAAACAGGGATGAGAGATGGGAGGGAAAGGGAGTGAGAATGATATATAAAAGGAAAGGAGAGGTAAGACAAGATAATACAAATGGAAGAAATGATTTACAGTAGAAGGGGTAGAGAGAGAAAAGGGGAGGGGAGGGGAGGGGAGGGGGGATAGTAGAGAATAGGACTGACAGCAGAATACATCAGACACTAGAAAAGCAATATGTCAATCAATGGAAGGGTAACTGATGTGATACAGCAATTTGTATACGGGGTAAAGTTGGGAGTTCATAACCCGCTTGAATCAAATTGTGAAAGATGATGTATTAAGAACTGTGTAATGTTTTGAACGACCAACAATAAAAAAAATTAAAATAAATAAAAAAAAATTTAAAAAAAGGAGCAGAGTTTGGAGACTGAGGTGCAGAAAGATTGTTACAGACAGCAGAGTTTGGAGAGTGCAGTGCAGAAGAACTGTTACTGAGAGTAGAGTTTGAACACTGGGGTAAAGAAGCATATTACAGCGAGCAGAGGTTGTAGACTAGGGTGAAGAAGGACTGTTGCAGAGAGCAGAATTTGGACACTGGGGTGCAGAAGGATTGTTACAGAGAACAGAGGTTGGATACTGAGGTGCAAAAGGACTGTTGCATAGAGCGGAGGTTGAAGTTTAGGGTTTCAAAAACTGTTGCAGCGAGCAGACGTTAGAAACTGAGGTGCAGAAGGACTGTTACAGAGCACAGGTTGGAGACTGAGTGCAGAAGAACTGATAGAGTAAGAAGAAGTTTGAGAGTGGTGTGCAGAAGGACCGTTACAGAAAGAAAAGGTTGGAAACTGCAGTACAAAAGTACTGTTACAGAGTGCATAGGTTGGAGACTAGGGTGTAGAAGGACTGTTGAAGAGAGCAGAGGTTGGAGACTGGGGTGCAGAAGGAAGGATACAGATAGCAGAGTTTGGAGACTGTGGTACAGTAGGTTCATTACAGAGAGCAGAGGTTGGAGTCTACAGTACAGAAGGACTGTTACAGAGAGCATAGGTTGGAGACTGGGGTTCAGAAGGACTGTTGCAGAGATTAGATGATGAAAACTGGGGTTCAGTAGGACTGTAGCAGAGAGTAGACGTTGGAGACTGTGGTGCAGAAGGACTGATACAGAAAGCAGTGTTTGGAGACTGGGGTGCAGAAAGACAGTTACAGGGACAAGAGTTTGGAGACTGCGGTACAAAAGGACTGTTACAGAGAGCAGAGTTCGGAGACGGGGTTGCAGAAGGATCTTACAGAGAGCAGAGTTTGGAGACTCGGGTGCAGAAGAACTGTTGCAGAGAGCAGGCATTGAGAACTGGGGTCAGAAGGAACCTTCCAGAGAGCAGAGGTTGGCAACTGGGGTGCAGAAGGACTGTAGCAGAGAGCAGAGGTTGGATACTGGGGTGCAGAAAGACTGTTTCAGTGAGCAAAGTTTGCTAGACTGGGTTTCAGAAGGGTCTTACAGAAAGAAGAGGTTTGAGACTGATGTACAGAAGGACTGTTAAAGCAAGCAGAGTTTTGAGACTGGGGTGCAGAAGGATTGTTGCAGAGAGCAGAGTTTTCAGACTGAGGCAAAGAAGAACTGTTGCAAAGAGCAGATGTTGGAGACTTGGTGAACAAGGACTGTTTCAGCGAGCACACGTTGGAGACAGGGTGCAGAAGGATTGTTGCAGAGAGCAGAGGTTGGAGACTGGGGTGCAGAAGGAATGTTACAGAAAGCAGAGTTTGGAGACTGGGATGCAGTAGGACCATTACAGAGAGCAGAGGTTAGAGACTACGGTACAGAAGAACTGTTGTAGAGAACAAGGTTGGAGACTTGGGTGCATAGGGACCATTGCAGAGGGCAGACGTTGGAGACTGGGGTGCAGAAGGAATGTTACAGAGAGCAGAGTGTGGAAACTGGGGTGCAGAAGAATCTTAAAGGGTGGAACATTTGGAGACTGGTGTGCAGAACGATTGTTGCAGAGAGCAGACATTGGAGACTGGAGTGCAGAAGGACTGTTGCAGAGAGCAGTTGTTGAAAACTGAGGTGCAGAAAACCTGTTACAGCGAGCAGTGTTTGGAGACTGGGGTGCAGAAGGACTAATACTGAGAGCAGATTTTGGTTACTGGGGACCAAAACGATCTTACAAACAAAAAAATTTTGAGACTTGGGTCCAGAAGGATTGTTGCAGAGAGCAGACTTTGGAGACTGGGGTGCAGAAGGATCGGTGCAGAGAGTAGATTATGGAGACTGGTGTATAGAAGGACTGTTCTAGAGAGCAGAGTTTGGAGACTGGGGTGAAGATGGACTGTTGCCGAGAGCAGTTGTTGAAGACTGAGGTGTAGAAAAACTGTTAAAGAGAGCAGTGTTTAGAGACTAAGGTGCAGAAGGACTGTCGCAGAGAGGAGAGGTTGGAGACTGGGTGCAGAAGGACTGTGCAGAGTGCAGTTTTTGGAGACTTGGGTGCAGAAAGACTTTTACAGAGAATAGAGGTTAGAGACTGCTGTACAGAAAGACTGTTAAAGAGAGCAGAGGTTTGAGACAGGTGTGCAGAAGGATCTTACAGAGAGCAGAGGTTGGAGATTGGGGTGCAATAGGACTGATGCAGAGAGCAGAGGTTGGAGAACGGGGTGCAGAAGTACTGTTGCAGAGAGAAGATGTTGGATACTGATTTGCAGAAGGCCTGTTACACAGAGCAGAGCTTGGAGACTGGGGAGCAGATGACCTGTAGCATACAGCAGAGTTTGGAGACTGAGGGGCATAAAGATCTTAAAGAGAGCAGAGGTTGGTGACTGAGGTACCGAAGGTCTGTCAGAGAGAGCAGAGGTTGGAGACTGGGGTTCAGAAGGATCCTTTCAGAGAGCAGAGTTTTCAGAATGATGTTTAGAAAAACTGTTGCAGAGAGCAGATGTAGGAGACTGGGGTGCAAAAGAACTGTTGCAGAGTGCAGAGGTTGGAGACTTGGGTGTAGAAGGATCATTGCAGAGAACATAGGGTGCAGACTGGGGTGCTGAAGGACTGTTACAGAAAGCAGAATTTGGAGACTGGGGTGAAGAAGGAGTGTAATAGAAAGCAGAGTTTGGAGACTGGTTTTTATAATGATCTTAAAGAGAGCAGAGGTTGGCGAGTGAGGTGCAGAAGAACTGTTACAGAGTGTAGATGTTGAAGACTGAGTTGCACAAAGATCTTTGCAAAAAGAAGAGGTTGAAGACTGAGGTGCAGAAGAACTGTTGAAGAGTGCAGAGGTTGGATACTTGGGTGTAGGACTGTTGCAGAGAGCGGAGGTTGAAGTTTAGAGTTTCAAAAATTGTTGCAGCGAGCAGACATTAGAAACTGAGGTGCAGAAGGACTGTTACAGAGCACAGGTTGCAGACTGAGTGCAGAAGAACTGATAGAGTAAGAAGAAGTTTGAGAGTGGTGTGCAGAAAGACCGTTACAGAGAGAAAAGGTTGGAGACTGCAGTACAAAAGTACTGTTACAGAGAGCATAGGTTAGAGACTGGGGTGTAGAAGGAGTGTTGCAGAGAGCAGAGGTTGGAGACTGGGGTGCAGTAGGACAATTGCAGAGTGCAGAGGTTGCAGACTGTGGTGGAGAAGGACTGTTACAGAGCAGATTTTGGAGACTGTGGTGCAGAAAGACTGATACAGAAAGCAGAGGTTGGAAACTCGGGTGCATAAGGACCCTTAAAGGAAACAGAGGTTGGATACTTCGGAACAGATAGTCTTTTACAGAGAGCAGTGTTTGGAGACTAGGGTGCAGAAGAAGTGTTGTAGAGAACAGAGGTACAAGACTGGGGTGCAGAAGGATCATTGCAGAGACAAGAGGTTGGAGACTGGAGTGCAGATGGACTTATACAGAAAGCAGAGTTCGGAGACTGGGGTGCAGAAGGCCTGTTACAGATAGCAGAGTTTGGAGACTGGGGTGCAGAAGAATTGGTACAGAGAGCAGAGTTTAAATACTGGGTTGCAGAAAGATATTAAGTAGAGCAAAATTTGGAGACTGAGGTGCAGAAGCACAGTTACAGAGAGAAGAGTTTGGAGACTGAGGTGCAGAAAGACCGTTACAGAGAGAAGACATTAGAGACTGAGGTTCAGAAGGATTGTTACAGAGAGCAGAGGTTGAAGACTAGGGTGCTGAAGGACTGATACAGAAAGCAGAGTTTGGAGACTCGGGTGCCGAAGGACACTTACAGAGAGCAGAGGTTGGAGACTGAGGTGCAGAAGGACTGTTGCAGAGAGCAGAGTTTTCAGACCGAGTTGCAGCAGGACTGTTACAGTGGGCAGATTTTCGAGACTGGGGTGGAAAATGACTGATACAGAAAGCAGAGGTTGAATACTTGGGTGCATAAGGGCCCTTACAGAGAACAGAAGTTGGAGACTGCGGTACAGAAGGACTTTTAAAGAGAGCAGAGGTTGGAGACTGGGATGCAGAAGAACTGTTGAAGAGAACAGAGGTTGGAGACTGGGGTGCAGAAGGATCGTTGGGGCAAGCAGAGTATCGAGACTGGGTGGTAGAAGGACTGTTGCAGAGAGTAGAAGTTGTAGACTGGGGTGTAGAAGGACTGTTGCGGAGAGCAAATGTTGGAGACGTGGGTGCAGAAGGACTGTGGCAGAGACCAGAAGTTGGAGACTGGGGTGCAGAAGGACTATTACAGAGAGCCGACTTTGGAGACTGTGGTGCAGAAGGATCGTTGCAGAGAGCAGATTTTGGAGACTGGGGTGCAGAAGGATCGTTATAGAGAGCATAGATGGGAGACTGTGGTGCAGAATGACTTTTACAGAAAGTAAAGGTTGAAGACTGGGGTGCAGTAGGACTTTTACAGAGAGCACAGGTTGGAGACTCATGTGCAGAAAATCTATTGCAGAGAGCAAAGTTTGGAGACTCGGTTGCAGAAGTAGTGTTGTAGAGAGCACAGATTGGAGATTGCGGTGCAGAAGGACCCTTACAGATATCAAAGTTAGGAGACTGCTTAACAGAAGTAATTTTACGGAGAGCAGAGTTTAGAGACAGGTGTGCAGAAGGATCTTACAGACAGTATAGGTTTGAGACTGGGGTGCAGGAGGACTGGTGCAGAGAGCAGAGGTTGGAGACTGGGGTGCAGAAGGATAGTTGAAGAGAGAAAAGTTTGGAGACTGGGGTCAAAAGGCCTGTTATAGACAGCATAGGTTGGAGATTGGGGTGCAGAAGGCCTGTTACAGAGAGCAGTGATTGGAGACTGGGGTGCAGAAGGATAGTTACAGAGAGCAAAGTTTAAAGAGTGGGTTGCAAAAGGAATCTTACAGAGACAAAAGTTTGGAGACTGAGGTACATAAGGACTCTTACAGAGAGAAGAGTTTTGAGACTGAGATGCCGAAGGATCGTTCCAGAGAGAAGAGGTTTCAGAAAGAGGTGCAGAAGGACTGTTACTGAGAGCAGAGGTGGAGACTGGGGTGCAGAAAGACTGATACAGAAAGCAGAGGTTGGTGACTGTGGTGCAGAAGAACTGTTGCAAAGAGCAGAGGTTAGAGACTGGGGTGCAGAAGGACTGTTGCAGAGAGCAGATGTTGGAGACTGGATGCAGAAGGACTGTTGCAGAGAGGAGAGAATAGAGATTGGGGTATAGAAGAACTATTGCAGAGAGCAGAGGTTGCAGACTGAGGTGCAGAAGTACTGTTACAGAGAGCAGAGTTTAGAGAATGTGGTGCAAAAAGACTGATACAGAAAGCAGTGGTTGGAGACTGGGGTGCAGAAGGACCCTTACAAAGAACAGAGGTTGGAGACTGTGATACAGAAGGAATGTTACAGAGCGCAGAGGTTGGAGACCGGGGTGCAGAATAACTGTTGTAGAGAACAGAGGTTCGAGGCTGGGGTGCAGAAGGACCATTGCAGAAAGCAGAGGTTGGAGACTGGGTTTCAGAAGGATCTTACAGAGAGCAGAGTTTGGAAACTGAGGTGCAGAAGGACTTTTGAAGAGAGCAGCATTTGGAGATTAGCGCGCAGAAGGACTGTTGCAGAGAGCAGAAATTGTAGTCTGAATTGCTGAAGGACTGTTACAGAAAGCAGAGTTTGGAGACCAGGGTGCAGAAGGACTGATACAGAAAGCAGAGTTTGGAGACTGGGGTCCAGAAGGACCATTACAGAGAGCAGAGTTTGGAGACTGCAATACAGAAAAACTGTAACAGAACAGAGGTTGGAGACTGGGGTGCCGAGGGACTGTTGCAGAGAGAATACGTTAAACACTGAGGTGAAGAAGGACTGTTACAGGGAGCAGAGGTTGGAGCCTTGAGTGCAGAAGGACTGATAGAGAAAGCAGAGGTTGGAGAGTGGGGTGCAGAAGGACTGTTACAGAGAGAAGAGTTTGAAAACTGCAGTACAGAAGGACTGTTACAGAGAGCAGAGAATGGAGACTGGCGTGGAGAAGGACTTTTGCAGAGAGCAGATGTTGGAGACTGGGATTAAGAAAGACTGTTGCAGAGAGCAGATGTTTAAGACTGGTGTGCAAAAGGACTCTTGCAGAGAGCAGAGGTTGAAGAGTGAGGTGCAGAAAGACTTTTTAAGAGAGCAGAGCTTGGAGACTGTGGTGAAGAAGGACTGATACAGAAAGCAGAGGTTGAAGACTGGGGTGCAGACGGAACCTTACAGAGAACAGACTGCAGTACAGAAGAACTGTTGTAGAGAACAAGGTTGGAGAGTGGGGTGAGAGGGTCCATTCCAGAGGGCGGACGTTGGAGACTGGGGTGCAGAAGGAATGTTACAGATAGCAGAGTTTGGAAACTGGGGTGTAGAACAATCTTATAAAGAGGAAAGTTTGGAGACTGGGGTGCAGAACGATTGTTACACAGAGCAGACGTTGGAGACTGGGGTGCAGAAGGATCGTTGCAGAGGGTAGATTATGGAGACTGGGGTATAGAAGGACTTTTCTAGAGAGCAGAGGTTAGAGACTGGGGTGCAGAAGGACTTTTGCAGAGAGTAGTTTTTTAAGACTGAGGAGCAGAAAAACTGTTACAGAGAGCAGTGTTTGGAGACTGGGGTGCAAAAGGACTGATACTGAGTGTAGAGTTTGGAGACTAGGGAGCAGAAGGATCTTACATAGAGGAAAGTTTGGAGACTGGGGTGCAGAAGTATTGTTGCAGACAGCAGATTTTAGAGACTGGGGTGAAGAAGGCCTGTTGCAGAGAGCAGTTTTTGAAGACTGAGGTGCAGAAAAACTGTTACAGAGAGCAGTGTTTGGAGTCTGAGGTGCAAAAGGACTTTTGAAGAGAGCAGAGGTTGGAGACTGGGTGCAGAAAGAGTGTGCAGAGTGCAGTGTTTCCAGACTGGGGTGCAGAAGGACTGTTGCAGATACCAAAGGTTGGAGACTGCGGGGAAGGACTGTTACAAAGAGCAGAGGTTGATGCCTGGGGTGCAGAACGACGGATACAGAAAGCAGAGTTTGGAGACTGGGGTGTAGAAGGACTGTTGCAGATACCAGAGGTTGGAGACTTTGGTACAAAAGTAGTGTTAAAGAGAGCAGAGGTTGGAGACAGGTGTGCAGAATTATCTTACAGAGAGCAGAGGTTGGAGACTGGGGTGCAATAGGACTGTTGCAGAGAGAAGATGTTGGAGAATGGGGTGCAGAAAGATCGTTGCAGAGAGAAGATGTTGGAGTCTGAGGTGCAAAAGACCTGTTACACAGAGCAGAGCCTGTAGACTGGGGAGCAGAAGGCCTGTAACATAGAGCAGCGTTTGGAGACTGGGTGGCATAAGAATCTTACAGAGAGCAGAGTTTGGTGACTGAGGTGCTGAAGGACTGTCAGAGAGAGCAGAGGTTGTAGACTTTTGTTTACAAGGATCGATGCAGAGAGCTGAGTTTTCAGAATGAGGTTTACAAAAACTGTTGCAGAGAGCAGATGTTGGAGACTGTGTTGCAGAAGAACTGTTGCAGAGAGCAGAGTTTGGAGACCTGGGTGTAACAGGATCATTGCAGAGAGAAGAGGGTGGACACTGGGGTGCCGAAGGACTGTTACAGAGAGCAGATTTTGGAGACTGGGGTGCAGAAGTACTGTTATAGAGAGCAGAGTTTGGAGACTGGGTTGCTGAAGGATCTTACAGAGAGCAGTTGTTTGAGACTGGGGTGCAGAAGAATCGTGCAGAGAGCAGAGGTTTCAGACTGAGGTCCAGAAAGACGGTTACGAAGAGCAGACGTTGGAGACTGAGGTGTAGAAGGACTATTACACAGAGAAGAGTTTAGAGACTCAGGTGCAGAAGGACTGTTATAGGAAGCAGAGTTTGGAAATTGGGGTGCAGAAGGACTGTTACCGAGAGAAGAGGATAGAGAATGGGGTGCAGAAGAATTCTTACATAGAGCACAGGTTGAAGACTGAGGTGCACACGGATAGATACAGAGAACAGAGGTTAGAGACTTGGGTTCAGACAGACTGATACAGAGAGCAGTGGTTGGAGACTGGGTGCAAAGAGCACAGGTTGTAGACTGCGGTACAGAAGGACTGTTACAGAGAGCAGATCTTGGAGTCTGGAGAGCAGAAGTACTGTTTCAGAGGACAGAGGTTGGAGACTAGGGTGGAGAAATAATGTTACAAAGAGCAGAGTCTGGAACTGGAGTGCAGAAGGATATTACAGAGAGCAGAGATTGGAGACGGTGGTGCAGAAGGACTGTTGCAGACAGCAGATGTTGGAGACTGGGGTCCAGAAGGATCATTGCAGAGAGCAGTGTTTGGAGACTGGGGTGCAGAAGTACTGTTACAGAGAACAGATTTTGGAGACTGGGGTGCAGAAGGACTGTTACATGGAGCAGAGGTTGGAGACTGAGGTTCAGAAGGACTGTTACAGAGAGCAGAGTTTGATGACTGGGGTGAAGAAGGACAGTTACAGAGTGCAGATGTTGGAGACTGGGGTGGAGAAGATTTGTTGCAGAGAAAAGAGGTTAGAGACTGGGGTGCAGAAGTCCTGTTACAGAGAGCAGAGTTTAAAGACTGTTGTGCAGAACGACTGTTACAGAGTGCAGAGTTTAAAGACTGGGTTGCAGAAGGGTCTTACAGAGAGCAGAATTTGGAGACTGACGTGTAGAAGGACTGTTACAGAGAGCAGAGGTAGAAGACGGGGTGCAGAAGGGTCGTTGCAGAGAGCAGATGTTGGTAACTAGGGTGCAGAAGGACTGTTGTAGAGAGCAGAGGTTGAAGACTGGGGTTCAGAGGACTGTTTCAGAGAGCAGAGGTTGGAGACTGAGGTGTGGAAGGCCTTAACAGAGAGCAGAGTTTGGAGACTCAGATGCAGAAGGACTGTTACAGAGAGCAGAGTTTTGATACAGGGGTGCAGAAGGTTCTTACAGAGAGCAGAATTTGGAGACTGAGGAGCAGAAACACTGTTGCAGAGATCAGAGGTTGGAGACTGGGGTGCACTAGGATCATTGCAAAGAGGACGGTTGGAGACTGTAGTGCAGAAGGATCATTGCAGAGAGCAGATTTTGGTAACTGGGGTGCCGAGGCCTGCTACAGAGAGTAGAGTTTGGAGACTGGCCTGCAGAAGGCCTGTAACAGAGAGGATATTTTAAAGACTGAGGTGCAGAAGTCTTGTTATATAGAGTAGATGTTGGAGACTGGGGTGCAGAAAGATCGTGCCTCTGCCGAGCAGAGGTGCAGAAGGACTGTTGTAGAGATCAGAGGTGTAGACTGACGTGCAGAATGACTGTTGTAGAGATCAGAGGTTTTAGACTGTGGTGCAGTAGGATCATTAAAGAGAGCAGAGGTTGGAGACTGGGGTTCAGAAGAATCGTTGCAGATAGCAGAGTTTGGAGACTGGGGTGCAGAAGGACTGTTATAGAGAGCAGTGTTTGGAGACTGGGTTGCTGAAGGATCTTACAGAGAGCAGAGTTTGAAGACTGAGGTGAAGGTGGACTGTTACAGAGAACAGTGGCTTGAGACTGGGGTGCAGAAGGATCGTGCAGAGAGCAGAGATTTCAGACTGAGGTGTAGAAGGACTGTTACAGAGAGCAGAGGTTGGAGACTGAGGTGTAGAAGGACTGTTACAAAAAGGAGAGTTTGGAGACTGAGGTGCAGAAGGACTGTTACAGGAAGCAGAGTTTGGGAATTGGGGTGCAGAAGCACCGTTACAGAGAGCAGAGTTTGGAGACTGCGATATAAGATTGTTACCGAGAGCAGAGGTTGAAGACTGGGGTGCAGAAAGACTCTTACATGGAACAGAGGTTGGGGACTGAGGTGCAGAAGGACTGTTGCTTAGAACAGAGTTTGGAGACTGAGGTGCAGAAGGATAGATACAGAGAACAGCGGTTAGAGACTGTGGTTCAGACAGACTGTTACAGAAATCAGAGGTTGGAGACTGGGATGTAGAAGGACCCTTACAATGAGCTGAGGTTGGGGACTGCAGTACAGAAGAACTGTTACAGAGAGCAGATTTCAGAGTCTTAAGAGCAGAGGACTGTTGATGAGGACAGAGGTTGTAGACTGTGGTGGAGAAAGAATGTTACAGAGAGCAGAATTTTGAAACTGAAATGCAGAAGGATCATACAGAGAGCAGAGTTTGGAGACTGGGGTCCAGAAGAATCATTGAAGAGAGCAGAATTTGGAGACTGGGGTTCAGAAGGACTGTTGCAGAGAGCAGATGTTGGAGAGGGGGTGCAGAAGGACTGTTTCCAAGAGCAGATTTTAGAAACTGGGGTGCAGAAGGACTGTTACACAGAGCAGAACTTTGATAGTGAGGTGCAAAAGGACTGTTACAGAGAGCAGAAGTTGGATACACGGGGCAGAAGTACACTTACAGAGAGCAGAGGTTGGAGACTGGGGTTCAGATGGATCTCACAGAGAGCAGAGTTTCGAGACTGGGGTTCTAAAGGACTGTTACAGAGTGCAGAGTTTAAAAACTGGGTTGCAGAAGTATTTTACAGAGAGCAGAGTTGGGAGACTGAGGTGCAGAAGGACTGTTACATTGTGCAGATCTCTGAGTCTGGGGAGAAGAAAACTGTTGCAGAGGACAGAGGTTGGAGACTGGGGTTGAGAAGGAATGTTACAGAGAGCAGAGTTTGGAAACTAGAGTTCAGAAGGATCTTAAAGAGTGAAGATGTTGGAGACTGTGGTGCAGAAGGACTGTTGCAGAGAGAAGACGTTGGAGACAGGGGTCCAGAAGAATCGTTGCAAAGAGCAGAGTTTGGAGAATGGGGTTCAGAAGGACTGCTGCAGAGAACAGATTTTAGAGACCGGGGTTCAGAAAAACTGTTGCAGATAGCAGATTTTATAGGCTGGGATGCAGTAGGACTATTAAATAGAGCAGAGGTTGGAGACTGAGTTGCAGAAGGACTGTTACAGAGATCGAAGATAAAGACTTGTGTTCAGATGGATCTTACAGAGAGCAGAGTTTGGAGACTGGAGTGCAGAAGGACTGTTGCAGAGAGCAGATGTTTGAGACTGGGGTGGAGAAGAATCGATGCAGAGAGAAGTGGTTGGAGACTGGGGTGCAGAAGGCCTTTTACAGAGAGCAGAGGTTGTAGACTTTTGTGCAGAAGGACTGTTACAGAGTGCAGAGCTTAAAGACTGGGTTGCAGGAGGATCTTACAGAGAGCAGAGTTGGGAGACTGAGGAGCAGAAAGACTGTTACAGAGAGAAGAGGTAGGAGACTGGGGTGCAGAAGGGTCGTTGCAGAGAGCAGATGTTGGTAACTAGGGTGCAGAACAACTTTTGTAGAGAGCAGAGGTTGGAGAATATGCTGCAGAAGTACTGTTGCAGAGAGCAGAGTTTAGAGACTGAGGTTTGGAAGTTCTTCTACAGAGAGCAGAGGTTGGAGACTTGGATGCAGAAGGACTGTTACAGAGAGCAGCGGTTGGATACATTGGTGCAGAAGGATCTTACAGAGAGCATAATATGGAGACTGGTGAAGAAGGACTGTTGCAGAGATCAGACGTTGGAGACTGGGGTGCACTAGAATCATTGCAGAGAGCAGAGGTTGGAGACTGGGGTGCAGAAGAAATTTTACAGAGAGCACAGTTTGGAGACTGAGGTGCCGAAGGATAGATACAGAGAGCAGAGTTTTGAGACTGAGGTTCAGAAGGAATGATACTGAAAGCAGAATTTTGAGACTGGTGTGCAGAATGCCCGTTACGGAGAGCAGTGGTTGGAGACTGCGGTACAGAAGGACTGTTACAGAGAGCAGATGTTGGAGACTGGGAGCAGAAGGACTGCTGCAGAGGACAGAGGTTGGAGACTGGGGTGCCGCAGGAAACTTGCACAAAGCAGAGGATAAAGACTGGGGAAGAGGATGAATGTTACAGAGAACAGAGTTTAGAATCTGGTGTGCAGAAGGATCTTACAGAGACCAGAGTTAGGAGACTGTGGTGCAGAAGGACTGTTGCAGAGAGCAGTGATTGGAAACTGAGGTGCAGAAGTTTTGTTACATATAGTACAGGTTGGAGAATGGGGTTCAGAAGGATCGTTGAAAAGAGCAGAGCTTGGAGACAGGTGTGCAGAAGGATCTTACAGAGAGCAGAAGTTGGAGACTGAGGTGCAGAAGACTCTTGTAGAGATCAGAGGTTGGAGACTGGGGTGCAATAGGATAATTGCAGAGAGCAAAGATTGGAGACTGGGGTGCAGAAGGAATGTTACAGAGAGCAGAGTTTGGAGACTCGGGTGCAAAAAGACTGTTACAGAGTGCAGAGTTTAAAGACTGGGTGTCAGAAGGATCTTATGGATAGCAGAGTAGGAGACTGAGGTTTAGAAGGACTGTTACAGAGAGCAGAGGGAGGAGACTGGGGTGCAGAATGATGTTGCAGAGAGTAGACGTTGGAGACTTATGTGCGGAATTCCTGTTACAGAGAGCAGAGGTCGGAGACTCGGAAGCAGAAAGACTGTTACAGAGAGCAGACTTTGGATACTGGGGTGCTTAAGGATCTTAAAGAGAGCAGAATTTGGAGACTGAGGTGCAGAAGGACTGTTGCAGAGAGCAGATGTAGGAGACTGGGTTGCAGTAGGATCATTGTAGAGAGCAGATTTTGGAGACTGGGGTGCAGAAGGCCTGCTACAGTGAGAAGAGTTTGGAGACTGGAGTGCAGAAGGCCTGTTACAGAGAGGAAAGGTTGGAGACTGGGGTGCAGAAGGATTGTTATGGAGAGCAGAGTTTGGAGACTGGGTTGCTGAAGAATCTTACAGAGAGCAGAGTTTTGAGACTGAGGTTCAGAAGGACTAATACAGAAAGCAGAGTTTGAAGAACTCTGAACACCCGTTACAGTGAGCAGATGTTGGAGTCTGGGGAGCAGAAGGACTGTTGAATAGGACAGAGGTTAGAGACTGGAGTGCCACAGGACACTTGCAGAAAGCAGAGGTTAAAGACTGGGTTGGAGAAAGAATGTTACAGAGAGCAGAGTTTGGAGACTGTGGTGCAGAAGGACTGTTACAGAGAGGAGAGGTTAAAGACTGGGGTCCAGAAGGATCTTAGCAGAGAGCAGAGTTTTGAGACTGGGCTGCAGAAGGACTGTTGCAGAGAGCAGAGGTTGGAGACAGGAGTGCAGAAGGACTGGTACAGAGAGCAGAGGTTGGAGACTGAGGTGCAGAAAGACTGTTATAGACTGAAGAGTTTGGAGACTTAGGTGCTGAAGAACTGGTAAAGAGAGCAGAGGTTGGAGACTGTGGTGCAGCAGGACTGTTGCAGAGAGCAGACGTTGAAGTCTGGGGTTCAGATGGATCTTAGAGAGAGCAGAATTTGGAGACTGAGGTGCAGAAGGACTGTTGCAGAGATCAAAGGTTGGAGACTGGGGTGCAGATAAATGGTTGGAGAGAGCAGATTTTTAAAACTATGTGCGGAAGGCCTGCTACAGAGAGAAGAGATTTGAGATTGAGGTGCAGAAAGACTGTTACAGAAAGCAGAGGTTGGAAATTGGGGTGCAGAAGGACCGTTAAAGACACCAGAGTTTGGAGAGTGCTGTATAGAAAAACTGTTACAGAGAGCAGAGGTTTGAGCATGGGGTGCAGAAGGATGGTTACAGAGAGCAGAGGTTAAATACTGGGGTGCTTAAGGATCTTACAGAGAGCAGTTCTTGGAGACTTGGGTGCAGAAGGACTGTTGCAGAGAGCAGACGTTGGAGACTGGGGTGAAAAAGGATCGTTGTACAGAGCAGAGGTTTGAGACTGGGGTGCAGAAGGACTGTTACAGAGTACAGAGGTTGGAGACTAGGGTGCAGAATGCCTTTTACAGAGAGAAAGGTTTGGAGAAAGGGTGCAGAAGGACTGTTACAGCAGGAAGAGTTTGCAGACTGGGTTGCAGAAAGATCGTACACAGAGAAGAGGTTGGAGACTGAGGTGCAGAAGGATTGTTACAGAAAGCAGATTTTGGAGACTGGGGTGGAGAAGGACTGTTGCAGAAAGCAGAGGTTGGATACTGTGGTGTAGAAGGACTGTTGGAGGGAGCAGAGTTTGGAGACTTGGGTGCAGAAGAAATGTTGCAGAGAGCAGAGTTTGGAGACTGAGATGCAGAAGGACTGTTACAGAGATCACTGGTTGGAGACTGGGGTGCAGAAGCACTGATAGAGAAAGAAGAGGTTGGATACTGTGGTGAAGAAGGATAATTACGGAGAGCAGACTTTAAAGACCGCAGTACAGGAGGCCTGTTACAGAGAGCAGAGGTTGGAGACTGGGGTTGAGAAGGACTATTTCAGAGTGCAGATATTGGAGACTGGGGTGCAGAAGAACTGTTTCAGAGATAAGTGGTTGGAGACTGGGGTGCAGAAGAACTGTCGCAGACAGCAGAGTTTGGAGAGTGAGGTGCAGAAGTACTGATACAGAGAGCAGAGGTTGGAGACTGTGGTGCAGAAGGACCTTTAGAGAGAGCAGAGTTTGGAGACTGCAGTACAGAAGGACTGTTACAGTGAGCATACTTTGGATACTAGGGTACAGAAGGACTGTTCCAGAGAGCAGATGTTGGAAACTGTGGTTCAGAAGGACTGTTGCAGAGAACAGAGGTTAGAGAATTGGGTGTAGAAGGACTGTTGCAGAGAGCACATGTTGGAGACTGAGGTGCAGAAGGACTGTTACAGAGAACAGATTTTGGAGACTAGGGTGCAGAAGGATCTTACAGAGAGCAGTGGTTGGAGACAGGGGTGCAGAAGTACTGTTGCGTAGATCAGAGGTTGGAGGCTGAGATGCAGAAGGACTGTTATAGAGAAGAGGTTATAGATGGGGAGAAGAAGGACTGTTACTGCGAACACAGGTTGGAGACTCAGGTGCAACAGTACCGCTGCAGAAAGCAGAGGTTGGAGACTTCGGTAGAGAAGAAATGTCACTGGCAGCAGAGTTTTGAAACTGTTGTGCAGAAGTATATTACACAGAGTAGAGGTTGGAGACAGGGGTGCAGAAGGACTGTTGCATAGAGCAGATGTTGGAGACTGGGGTGCAGTAGGATCGTTGCAGAGAGCAGAGGTTGGAGACTGGGGTTCAGAAGGTTTGTTGCAGAGAGCAGACGTTGAAGATTGGGGTGAAGAAGGATCTTTGCAGACAGCAGAGTTTAGAGACTGGGAAACAGGACTGTTACAGAGAGTAGAGTTTGGAGACTGAGGTGCAGATGAATTGTTGCTTAGAGCAGAGATTGGAGACTGAGGTGCAAAAGGACTGTTGCAGAGAGCAGAGGTTGGAGACTGAGGTGCAAAAGGACTGTTACAGAGATTAGAGTTTGGAGAATGGCGTGCAAAAGTCCTGTTACAGAGATCAGAGTTCAGAGACTAGGGTGCAGAAGAACTGTTACAGAGACTGGGTTGCAGAAGGCCTTTTATAGAGTGCAGAGTTTGGAGAGTGGGGTGCAAAAGGCCTGTTACAGGGAGCAGAGTTTGGGGACTGTGGTGCAGAAGCACTGTTACAGATAGCACAGTTTCGAGACAGGGTTTCAGAAGGATCTTACAGAGAGCATTTTGGAGACTGAGTTTCAGAAGGACTGTTTCAGAGAGCAAAGGTTGGAAACTGGGGTCCAGAAGGATTGTTACAGAGATCAGAGTGTGGAGACTAGGGAAAAGAATAAGTGTTACAGAGAGCAGAGTTTGGAGACTGAGGTGCAGAAGGACTGTTACAAAGAGCAGAGGTTGGAAACTGTGGTGCAGAAACCATTGCAGAGAGCAGAAGTTGGAACCTGGGGAAAAGAACGATCGTTGCAGAGAACAGATGTTGGAGACTGGGGTGCAGAAGGACTGTTACAGACAGAAGAGGTCGGAGACTGAGCTGCAGAAGGACCGTTACAAATTGCAGAACTTCGAGACTGAGGTGGAGAAGGACTTTTACAGAGAAGAGAGGTTGGAGACTGGGGTGGAAAAGGATTCTTACAGAGAGCAGAGTATGGAGACTGGGGTGCAGAAGAAGTTTTACAGAGTTCAGAGTCAGGAGGTTGGGGTTCAGAAAAACTGTTACAGAGAGCAGAGCTTGGAGACTGGGGTGCAGAAGGAGTGTTGCAGAGAGCAGAGTTTGGAGACTGTGATGAAGAAAAATCGATGCAGAGAGCAGAGGTTGAAGACTGAGGTTAAGAAGGATTGCTACAGAGAGCAGAGTTTGGGGACTGGGGTGCAGCAGGACAGTTGTAGAGTGCACTGTTTTGAGACTGGGGTGAAGAAGGACTGTAGCAGAAAGAAGAGGTTGGAGACTGAGGTGCAGAAGGATCGTTGCAAAGAGCAGAGTTTGGAGACTTGGGTGTGGATGGACTGTTGCAGATAGAAAAGTTTGGAGACTGGGTTGCAGAAGGACTGTTGCAGAGAGCAGAGGTTCGAGACTGAGGTGAAGACGGACTGTTACAGAGAGCAGAGGTTGGAGACTTGGGTGTAGAATAACTGATATGTAACGTATAGTTTAAAGTCTCAGGTGCAGAAGGACCATTACAGAGAGCAGAGGTTTGAGACTGCAGTAAATAAAGACTGTTACAGAGAACAGATTTTGGAGCCTGGGGTGTACAAAGACTTTTGCTTAGAACAGAGGTTGGAGGCTTGGATGCAGAAGGACTGTTGCAGAGAGCAGAAGTTGGAGACTGAGGTGCAGAAGGATCGTTGCAGAGAGCAGAGTTTTCAGACTGAGGTGCAGAAAGACTGTTACAGAGAGCAGATGTGAAAGACTGGGGTGTACAAGGACTGTTGCAGAGAGTAGAAATTTGAGAATGGCGTCCAGAAAGACTGTTGCCGAGAGCAGAGGTTGGAAATTGGGGTGGAGAAGAACTGCTGCAGAGAGTAGAGGTTAGATACTGGGGTGCAGAAGGACGGTTACAGAGAGCAGACGTTGGAGACTGTGGTGCATAAGGACTGATACAGAAAGCAGACGTTGGTGACCTGGGTGCAGAAGGACTGTTGCAGAGAGCAGAGGTTGGAGAAAGGTGGAGAAGAACTGTTGCAGAGAGCAGATGTTGGAGACTGGGTTGCAGAAGGACTGTTGTAGAGAGCAGAGATTGCAGACAGGGGTGAAGAAGGACTATTGCTGAGAGGAGAGGTTGCAAACTGAAATACAGGAGGACTGTTACAGAGAGCAGAGTTTGGAGAATGTAGGGCAGAATGACTGATACAGAAAGTAGAGGTTGAAGACTGGTCTTTAGAAGGACCCTTACAGAGAACAGACGTTGGAGACTGCGGTACAGAAGGACTGTTACAGAGAGCAGAGTTTGGAGACTGGGGTGTAGAAGGACCATTACAGAGAGCAGAGGTTGGAGACTGCAGTAAAGAAGTACTGTTACAGAGAGCAGACGTTTGAGACTGCGGTGGAAAAAGACTGTTACAGAGAGCATATTTTGGAGCCTGGGGTGGGGAAGGACTGTTGCAGAGAGAAGAGGTTGAAGACTGGGTTGCAGAAGGACTGCTGCAGAGAGCAGAAGTTGCAGAGTGAGTTGAAGAAGAACTGTTACAGAGAGCAGAGTTTGGAGACTGTGGTGAAGAAAGACTGATACGGAAAGCAGAGGTTGGAGACTGGGGTGCAGAAGGACTGTTACGGAGAACAGACGTTGAAGACTGTGGTACAGAAAAACTGTTGTAGTGAACCGCATGGAGACTGTGGTGCAGAAGAAATGTTACAGAGAGCAGCGTTTGAAAACTGGGGTGCAGAAGGATCTTACACAGAGGAAAGTTTAGAGACTGAAGTGCAGAAGGAATTTTGCAGAGAGCAGACGTTGGAGACTGAAGTGCAGAAGGATCGTTGCAGAAAGTAGATTATGGAGACTGGGGTATAGTAGGACTGTTCTAGAGAGCAGAGGTTGGAGACTGGGCTGCAGAAAGACTCTTGCAGATAGCAGTTGTTGAAGAATGATGTGGAGAAAAACTGTTAGAGAGAGCACTGTTTTGAGACTGGGGTGCAGGACGGATACTGAGAGCAGAGGTTGGAGACTGGGGTGCAGAAGGATTGTTAAAGAGAGCACAGTTTAGAGACTTGGGTGCAGAAGGCCTGTTACAGAGAGAAGAGGTTGTAGACTGGGTGCATGAGGCCTCTTAAACAGATGTTGGAGACTGATGTGCAGAAGGACTGTTACAGAGAGCAGAGGTTGGAGACTGGGGTGCAGAAAGACTGTTGCAGAGTGCAGAGTTTGCAGACTGGGGTGCAGAAGGACTGTTGCAAAGAGCAGAGGATGAAGACTGGGGTGCACAAGGACTGTTACAGATAGCAGAGTTTGAAGACTGGATTGACATGGGGTGTAGAAGAACTGTTGCAGAGAGCACAGGTCTGAGATTTGTGTGCAGAAGCAGTGTTGCAGAGAGTAGAGGTTGGAGACTGCCTTTCAGTAGGACTGTTACAGAGGCAGAGTTTGGAGACTTTGGTGCAGAAGGACTGTTGCGGAGAGCAGATATTGGAGACTGGGTTGCAGAAGAACTGTTGCAGAGAGCAGAGTTTGTAGACTGAGGTGCAGAAGGACTGTTACAGAGAGCAGAGGTTGGAGATTGGGGTGCAGATAAAGTGATACAGAAAGCAGAGTTTGGAGACTCTGGTGCAGAAGGACTGTTGCAGAGAGCAGAGTTTGGAGAATGGAGTGC